>NW_023994929.1:0-194550 GCF_015586225.1 Lucilia sericata
AATTTATTAACATTTTAATAGATTCACGTGTAATATATTGAAGATTCTTTATCATTATTGCAATAATATTATTATATACCTTTTGTTGAGTGGTCAAGTAGCGTTCTGAAAATGCTCTGTAACTCATCCATGGCATACATCTCATAAATTGTCTCTATATTTCTAGATTTTTCTACCAACTGTTCTATAATTCCAAGACGTACCACCACAGCAGTTCAAGAGTATTTAAAAATCTATTTTTGCATTTTTTTTTTTTCATTCTGTTCTGCGTTGTTGTTTTCATTATGCATTGCTATTTTTACAGGCACTTTGCTATAGTAACAACAACAAGAATTTCTACAGAAATTCTTTATAATATCAAAGGCGAAAAATAGCAGTATGAAATAAGTAAGTCATACAACAAGCAAAATGAAAGAAACAAGAACAGTGAGAAACAAAACTGACAACAAGTTTTCCTACTTTAATATTAAACCAGTTTTTAAATGTCTTAGTAATCACTAATACTTACTTTTTACATTACTTATAACTTTGACAAAAGCTTAGTGGAAAACATTTTTTACTCTCCACTGTAAACTTTAACTTTACGCAGTAGGAATAACAACCATCACCAGTATTATTAAATGCAAATGAGTTAACAATTTTTTTCTTTTCACTCATTTTCTCTTTTACCATTGAAAAAATATTGTTATTTTTGTTTATTTTTTTTTTTCGTTTCTTCTCTACATTCATATACTTTTTGCAAATATGCTAAATTTTCTCAGAGGTATTAATTTTTCATTTTATAGTTAGAGTAATATAAAAATTGCTATTTTTTTCTTTTCATTAAAAACATTAAAGTTTTGAGTTTTTTCTATGCCTTAGAGTTTGGGTTAATAAACCCAGCAATATCTTTCATTATAATTTAATAAACGCTTACAAATAATGAGCAAAAGGTGTCAATTTAAATCGTATGAAAATCACTTACATACATATACAGATTCCTTATATTAGCGAGGAAGATGACAATAGAATAAAAGTAAGTTCTTATATAATACAGTAGTAGACTAGTTCTATGTAATCAAGTAGTTAATTAGGTGAAATGAACACAATTGAAAATTAATGCCGAAAAGTTGTCAATGTAAATCGTATATAGAAAAGTGTGTTTATAGGTATGTGAATACAATTGAAAATCATTACAAAGTTTTTGCTGAGATATAAAACAAATTTATCTGCCAGAGTTATTTAATATTTCATTTCAGTTACTTTTTATTAACTTATAATTTTATACAATTATACAATTTTAATGCATATTTAATGTTTTTTAATGATTTTTTAAACAATTTCTGAAATTTTAAAATTTCAATATAAAATTAAAACTTTAGCATGAAATTATAAGGAACGTAGAAACACTGCTTGTTGGCTTCAAACGTGATATAGTGGAAAATTGGTCACCAAACGAATTTTAGCCTTGAAAGGTGATCTTGTGTCACAAAAGCCAAATATGTAATAGGTGCTAAGGTAATTCTAGTTATTTGGCAGGACCATAGATGTCGCCACTAATATTTATGTGCTGCTGAAATATGAATAGACCATCATATGGAACCTGCAACGTATGCGATTGATTTGTAACTAACTAACTAACTAACTAACAAACTAACTAACTAACTAACTAACCAACTAACTAACTAACTAACTAACTAACTAACTAACTAACTAACTAACTAACTAACTAACTAACTAACTAACTACTAACTAACTAACTAACTAACTAACTAACTAACTAACTAACTAACTAACTAACTAACTAACTAACTAACTAACTAACTAACTAACTAACTAACTAACTAACTAACTAACTAACTAACTAACTAACTAACTAACTAACTAACTAACTAACTAACTAACTAACTAACTAACTAACTAACTAACTAACTAACTAACTAACTACTAACTAACTAACTAACTAACTAACTAACTAACTAACTAACTAACTAACTAACTAACTAACTAACTAACTAACTAACTAACTAACTAACTAACTAAACTAACTAACTAACTAACTAACTAACTAACTAACTAACTAACTAACTAACTAACTAACTAACTAACTAACTAACTAACTAACTAACTAACTAACTAACTAACTAACTAACTAACTAACTAACTAACTAACTAACTAACTAACTAACTAACTAACTAACTAACTAACTAACTAACTAACTAACTAACTAACTAACTAACTAACTAACTAACTAACTAACTACTAACTAACTAACTAACTACTAACTAACTAACTAACTAACTACTAACTAACTAACTAACTAACTAACTAACTAACTAACTAACTAACTAACTAACTAACTAACTAACTAACTAACTAACTAACTAACTAACTAACTAACTAACTAACTAACTAACTAACTAACTAACTAACTAACTAACTAACTAACTAACTAACTACTAACTAACTAACTAACTAACTAACTAACTAACTAACTAACTAACTAACTAACTAACTAACTACTAACTAACTAACTAACTACTAACTAACTAACTAACTAACTAACTAACTAACTAACTAACTAACTAACTAACTAACTAACTAACTAACTAACTAACTAACTAACTAACTAACTAACTAACTAACTAACTAACTAACTAACTAACTAACTAACTACTAACTAACTAACTACTAACTAACTAACTAACTAACTAACTAACTAACTAACTAACTAACTAACTAACTAACTAACTAACTAACTAACTAACTAACTAACTAACTAACTAACTAACTAACTAACTACTAACTAACTAACTAACTAACTAACTAACTAACTAACTAACTAACTAACTAACTAACTAACTACTAACTAACTAACTAACTAACTAACTAACTAACTAACTAACTAACTAACTAACTAACTACTAACTAACTAACTAACTACTAACTAACTAACTAACTAACTAACTAACTAACTAACTAACTAACTAACTACTAACTAACTAACTACTAACTAACTAACTAACTAACTAACTAACTAACTAACTAACTAACTAACTAACTACTAACTAACTAACGAACTAACTAACTATATATTACATTAAATTAGCAAAAAACTTTTAAAAGTTACATATATCTCACCCGGCAAAAAAATGACTTCCAAAGAAGCGGAAAAGAAGTAGAATTTACTCCATGGAAGTACTGAAAAAGACCTTAAGAAGTGATTATTTTAACACAGGCTTGTCATAGGAGGGAAGTAATTTTAATGCTCTTTTATTCGGAAGTGAAATTTTAGTATTATAAAATACAACTAATTTGACATAATGTGAAAATTAATTAGGGTAATAGACAATTTTAATACAAAAGCCCAAATATAACATTTTTAATCCCATAAAAATGTAAGAACAATAAATATATCTTCAACATTGAAAAAATATAATTATTTTCCCTTCTTCGGAAGTCTTTAAACATCACTTCCTCAGAAGGTAAAAAGATTCAATTAGTGCTTCTTTTGAAGTGGTGATAAATGTTATTCTTTTGGAAGTTCTTCGTTTTATTTTTGCTGGGTCTGGTGCTGCTCTAAATTAGGCGTATACTTGATATTGCTAGTATCAAAAAATCGTTAACACGTATACGTACAGGTGTCGGTAATAAAAGCCGTGCAATTTCACAATGTAAAACTTTCTACTTGAATGATTAAATGAAGATGAGGTTATAATAAGAGCTACAACTTTGCCACAGAGAGTCAGTCATAGTTGGCCCTTGACTTTTGACAAAACTGGGAATCGCGGGATCTTCCTCACAACAGTAAAACAATGATTTTCATGTCACAAAAATATTGAAGATTCCATTGAAAATATCATAAATCAATTTCAATATATCAATATTTTTTTAGAAATTATTCTTTAAACTAAAAATCGGGTAAAAAACTAAGAAAAAGTATTAAAAATTGGTTTAATAAAGTCCTACATTTTATATTATTAAATTTTTTATGGGATATAAAATTTAAATTTTAGTATAAAATTTAAAAATATTTTAGTTCTAATTTAAATTTATGTTTAAAATTTAAATTTTAATCCTTAATCTGATACCTTAAGTCACTTGCTAAATTTGTTCAGTTTGTTTTAATATTTTTCCTCATTTTAAATTTCCCTACAGAATGTAACTTTATCTTAATTTTTCAAAAACTTTACCAATATTTTTTATACTTATACTTAAACTATTTTGTTTTTATGCTTAACATCAAAAAACAAAACTATTTATGTAGAAACTTTAAAAGTACACCAAAATGTAACACTTTCAATTGGTAGATTGGTATCGATGTATGTTTGTTTTCTTCCCCCTACTTGTAACAACAATTTTTGTTAACTTCAATTCTAAAAATTTTAATAATACGCACAATTTAATGATTTTTTGTTGTTCCATGTACTCTTAAAAAAGAAATAATTTTCTTTTACTTTGTATTTTTGCTTACATTTGAACTTTAGTTTTATTTCTTAAGCAAACTTTAAGTTAAATAAAAAAAAAGAAAATAAACACACAAAAAATATCTTTATCAAGTTTATGACTTAAGTTGCAAAAAAAAAAAAATTGTAACAACTATATACAGCTAGTACATATTAAGACAAGCTATTTTAAGAATATAAAACAAGGAAAAAGTTTATTTATGTATATTAACGCACTAACACAAGCTATAGCACACAGAGACACATATGCAAACACATACAAACATACATATCTACCTCTACATGCGTACGTTGTATTTTATAGATAAAATAAGTTGCTTAAGAAACTTGTTTACAGGTTATTTGGTATGATAAGTTTTTCTTTATTTTTCTACCTTTTTTTCTTTCGGCAAACATTGAAAGAAGTTACAAAAAAAGGATAAACCAAATAAAGACTACTAAAAAAAACAACAACAAGTTAAGAACAAATAAAATGTTGCATATAAAAAGTAACATTTAAAAAGACAACAAACAACAAAAAGGTGGAAACTTTCAAAACAAAACGCACCGCCAACCACATTTAACAAACAAAAAATCACACACACACACACGCAGATACCAGCCTTTAATACATATACACATTTATATTTATGTACAGGAATAGTATTCATGTTGAATCCTTATAATACGAATGATGCTGATACACAGATTTATAGTATCAAATAAATGTAATAAAGAAATGTATATTAAACAAAACTTAAGCTGTAAACGGAAATGTACATACATATACAGGCACACATATGTATATATATGAGTATTTGTTATATATGTGAATTTGGTAATGTGTAGCAGAATCGAGGGTCTGTTTACAATTTTTATAAGCAAGAAAATATTTTTTTTTTATTTTTCGAAATATACAAAACAATCTTCAAGGTATCGGCCATTATGATATTAATTAGTTTAATTTTATTATCGCGTTTTAACATACGTATACAATTGATTTTGGACCAACAAAGCCTTATATTCTAGAGTTTTTTTTAATAATTTAGATTCTGTTATGACAGTAAAATACAGTTCTGGAAATCAGGCCACCTTTTGTTTTGGAATTGCAAGTAGGCGAGTTGCAACTCCCACTTAAAAAATAAGTATTAATAATCGCATATCTCACAAACTACACTAGCTGTTGCAATTTTTGATATATTTGTATGAACAACTTTGATATCCATATGAATACATGAGGACAAAATGGATTATTATTAGTCTGAGGAAATATAACAGCTAGAGTCATCAAAGCCACTTTAGTATCAACATGAATATTTATGACAAAAAATGGGCGGAAAAGAAATAGGGGTGTGACACGTCGCCTATGGGAGGTGTAACTTTTAAGAGTAGCATATCTCACAAACTGCAATAGCTAGGGTCCACATATTTTTGTACCAACAACTTTAACATCCATATGAACACATGAGGACAAAATAGGCAGCCTATTACACTGGGCATGGTATCTATCTATCTATCTATCTATCTATCTATCTATCTATCTATCTATCTATCTATCTATCTATCTATCTATCTACTATCTATCTATCTATCTATCTATCTATCTATCTATCTATCTATCTATCTATCTATCTATCTATCTATCTATCTATCTATCTATCTATCTATCTATCTATCTATCTATCTATCTATCTATCTATCTATCTATCTATCTATCTATCTATCTATCTATCGATCTATCGATCTATCTATCTATCTATCTATCTATCTATCTATCTATCTATCTATCTATCTATCTATCTATCTATCTATCTATCTATCTATCTATCTATCTATCTATCTATCTATCTATCTATCTATCTATCTATCTATCTATCTATCTATCTATCTATCTATCTATCTATCTATCTATCTATCTATCTATTATCTATCTATCTATCTATCTATCTATCTATCTATCTATCTATCTATCTATCTATCTATCTATCTATCTATCTATCTATCTATCTATCTATCTATCTATCTATCTATCTATCTATCTATCTATCTATCTATCTATCTATCTATCTATCTATCTATCTATCTATCTATCTATCTATCTATCTATCTATCTATCTATCTATCTATCTATCTATCTATCTATCTATCTATCTATCTATCTATCTATCTATCTATCTATCTATCTATCTATCTATCTAAGATACAACATTGTAATAAAAATAAAATTTATTTATTGTTACATTTATATTGATACCATTTTATAAAATTCTCTAGAAATTCTAACAGTAGCCCTCGTATGCCTATGCTTTTGACAATATTCATTCGAACTAAAAGAGTAATACATATTCTTAAAAAAAGAAAACGTTAAGATTTAACTATTTCAACACATTACTTAATATTATTAGCATTATAAAGGATATCTCAAAAACAGAAAATATTTGCGGTCTTGAGAAAACTAAGAATTCAAAGGTGTAATAGAGACCTCCAAATGTTGCAATAATATTTTGGTTCCAAATATAACACACTTGCCACTTTGTAGAACTAACTTTGACTGAAATTTAACTCATCTGATTTTGCCGCCTTGACTATCAAATATTTCACGTAATATCGCTTTGAAATTTTACATCTTCCCAAACTTATTTCAACACCCTTTAGTCTTTATATCTTCATCTATATTAACGTTTATTTAAGAAGACAAAGATACAAGAATTGGGTTTGGTTTTTGCTTATCTTTAAATGACGACAAATGCTAAGCAAATTATAGAAGGGCGTTTATACTTCTATTGTTTCGCATAGAAAAGAGAAGAAAAGCATTACCATTAAATATTATTGCAGAAGTAAGAAGACACACATATCTATTTATTTTACCTGTCTTGAAAATATTTGAAAAAGGTATAAACACACATATAACAAAAAACTATAGTGGGTATTTAAACGACCTATTTAAAAGAGGTTGTTTTATAAAAACTGAAATTATATTAATAGTTTAAAATAGCTTCGTATCACACTATGGGTATTTTATCGTTCATAAGATTCAAAATAAGAGCATCGATTTTGTAGAAAATCCAAAGATAAACAATAATAACTTCATCAAAATGTAAACATCTAAAATGTTGCTTTAAAATGTCCACAATTTATGCAACAAATTTATATTTCTAATTGTAAAAGTAAAACATTCTACAACTATTATAACAAACCCAAAACAAACGTTTAACATGGAAAAAAACCTAAAAAATTTATATCAAATGATACTTAAAAATTTGTTGATTTACAATTGTTTTTTTTTTTAGTTTATGTTGTTATTGTTGGTCATAAATATTCCCATTCATAAATATTTACTGCAATTGACCAGAAATTTTTTGTAATAAACTCCATAGAAAACACAAAAACTTCTTAATGAAAATTTGTTACACAATCACAATCCACAATGCAAATGAATCATATCCCTTATTTAACACCACAGAATGCAATAAAATCCTTTCAAGAATAATTCAAAAACTACTACAGTCTGTTACTCTATTCAGAGAAAGAAGAAAATGTTGAAAATTTCAAATTGTGGTCTTTTAACACGTACGATTTGTTGCACAAAAATATAGCAAAATGTGAAAAGGTTTTCAGAAGTCTGCAAAAAAAAACAACACGAGAGCTTTGAAATTATTTACACTTGTTTTAGAATTCAGCATAAAATCTTGATGCTATTGTTTATATATGAATGTTGGCACCTAGTTTTAGGTGTCTAAAAGTAATTTTTATTTATGTTTGTAACTTGTCACCAATCACCCAGCAAACATAAATATTTGGTGTTGAACATAACTTTAAACCTATTCTGAAAGCTTTAGGAAAACCTTCGGAAGAGACTGGACCATAGTCTAGTCTATAGTCTAGTCTATAGTCTAGTCTATAGTCTAGTCTATAGTCTAGTCTATAGTCTAGTCTATAGTCTAGTCTATAGTCTAGTCTATAGTCTAGTCTATAGTCTAGTCTATAGTCTAGTCTAGTCTATAGTCTAGTCTAGTCTATAGTCTAGTCTAGTCTATAGTCTAGTCTATAGTCTAGTCTATAGTCTAGTCTATTCTAGTCTATAGTCTAGTCTATAGTCTAGTCTATAGTCTAGTCTATAGTCTAGTCTATAGTCTAGTCTATAGTCTAGTCTATAGTCTAGTCTATAGTCTAGTCTATAGTCTAGTCTATAGTCTAGTCTATAGTCTAGTCTATAGTCTAGTCTATAGTCTAGTCTATAGTCTAGTCTATAGTCTAGTCTATAGTCTAGTCTATAGTCTAGTCTATAGTCTAGTCTATAGTCTAGTCTATAGTCTAGTCTATAGTCTAGTCTATAGTCTAGTCTATAGTCTAGTCTATAGTCTAGTCTATAGTCTAGTCTATAGTCTAGTCTATAGTCTAGTCTATAGTCTAGTCTATAGTCTAGTCTATAGTCTAGTCTATAGTCTAGTCTATAGTCTAGTCTATAGTCTAGTCTATAGTCTAGTCTATAGTCTAGTCTATAGTCTAGTCTATAGTCTAGTCTATAGTCTAGTCTATAGTCTAGTCTATAGTCTAGTCTATAGTCTAGTCTATAGTCTAGTCTATAGTCTAGTCTATAGTCTAGTCTATAGTCTAGTCTATAGTCTAGTCTATAGTCTCTATAGTCTCTATAGTCTAGTCTATAGTCTAGTCTATAGTCTAGTCTATAGTCTAGTCTATAGTCTAGTCTATAGTCTAGTCTATAGTCTAGTCTATAGTCTAGTCTATAGTCTAGTCTATAGTCTAGTCTATAGTCTAGTCTATAGTCTAGTCTATAGTCTAGTCTATAGTCTAGTCTATAGTCGTCTATAGTCTAGTCTATAGTCTAGTCTATAGTCTAGTCTATAGTCTAGTCTATAGTCTAGTCTATAGTCTAGTCTATAGTCTAGTCTATAGTCTAGTCTATAGTCTAGTCTATAGTCTAGTCTATAGTCTAGTCTATAGTCTAGTCTATAGTCTAGTCTATAGTCTAGTCTATAGTCTAGTCTATAGTCTAGTCTATAGTCTAGTCTATAGTCTAGTCTATAGTCTAGTCTATAGTCTAGTCTATAGTCTAGTCTATAGTCTAGTCTATAGTCTAGTCTATAGTCTAGTCTATAGTCTAGTCTATAGTCTAGTCTATAGTCTAGTCTATAGTCTAGTCTATAGTCTAGTCTATAGTCTAGTCTATAGTCTAGTCTATAGTCTAGTCTATAGTCTAGTCTATAGTCTAGTCTATAGTCTAGTCTATAGTCTAGTCTATAGTCTAGTCTATAGTCTAGTCTATAGTCTAGTCTATAGTCTAGTCTATAGTCTAGTCTATAGTCTAGTCTATAGTCTAGTCTATAGTCTAGTCTATAGTCTAGTCTATAGTCTAGTCTATAGTCTAGTCTATAGTCTAGTCTATAGTCTAGTCTATAGTCTAGTCTATAGTCTAGTCTATAGTCTAGTCTATAGTCTAGTCTATAGTCTAGTCTATAGTCTAGTCTATAGTCTAGTCTATAGTCTAGTCTATAGTCTAGTCTATAGTCTAGTCTATAGTCTAGTCTATAGTCTAGTCTAGAGTCTAGTCTATAGTCTAGTCTATAGTCTAGTCTATAGTCTAGTCTATAGTCTAGTCTATAGTCTAGTCTATAGTCTAGTCTAGAGTCTAGTCTATAGTCTAGTCTATAGTCTAGTCTATAGTCTAGTCTATAGTCTAGTCTATAGTCTAGTCTATAGTCTAGTCTATAGTCTAGTCTATAGTCTAGTCTATAGTCTAGTCTATAGTCTAGTCTATAGTCTAGTCTAGTCTAGTCTATAGTCTAGTCTATAGTCTAGTCTATAGTCTAGTCTATAGTCTAGTCTATAGTCTAGTCTATAGTCTAGTCTATAGTCTAGTCTATAGTCTAGTCTATAGTCTAGTCTATAGTCTAGTCTATAGTCTAGTCTATCTAGTCTATAGTCTAGTCTATAGTCTAGTCTATAGTCTAGTCTATAGTCTAGTCTATAGTCTAGTCTATAGTCTAGTCTATAGTCTAGTCTATAGTCTAGTCTATAGTCTAGTCTATAGTCTAGTCTATAGTCTAGTCTATAGTCTAGTCTATAGTCTAGTCTATAGTCTAGTCTATAGTCTAGTCTATAGTCTAGTCTATAGTCTAGTCTATAGTCTAGTCTATAGTCTAGTCTATAGTCTAGTCTATAGTCTAGTCTATAGTCTAGTCTATAGTCTAGTCTATAGTCTAGTCTATAGTCTAGTCTATAGTCTAGTCTATAGTCTAGTCTATAGTCTAGTCTATAGTCTAGTCTATAGTCTAGTCTATAGTCTAGTCTATAGTCTAGTCTAGAGTCTAGTCTATAGTCTAGTCTATAGTCTAGTCTATAGTCTAGTCTATAGTCTAGTCTATAGTCTAGTCTATAGTCTAGTCTATAGTCTAGTCTATAGTCTAGTCTATAGTCTAGTCTATAGTCTAGTCTATAGTCTAGTCTATAGTCTAGTCTATAGTCTAGTCTATAGTCTAGTCTATAGTCTAGTCTATAGTCTAGTCTATAGTCTAGTCTATAGTCTAGTCTATAGTCTAGTCTATAGTCTAGTCTATAGTCTAGTCTAGTCTATAGTCTAATCTATAGTCTAGTCTATAGTCTAGTCCTATAGTCTAGTCTATAGTCTAGTCTATAGTCTAGTCGATGTCTAGGCTATAGTCTAGTCCTATAGTCTAGTCTATAGTCTAGTCTTAGTCAGTCTATAGTCTAGTCTATAGCTAGTCTAAGTCTAGTCCTGTAGTCTATCTGCTATATAGTCTAGCTGATAAGTATACTTTGAGTTAAGATTATTTAATCGGTATTAATGTTTGCTGGGTTAAACGAAATCTTTGTATAAAAGGCATTTGCTTCTTGGAAATTTGTTGGAAAAGTGTGTGTTTATACTAACATTACATCTTAATTGGCAGTTGATTTGTTTTTATTGTTGAGAACCCGATATAGGCAACCATTGAGGAGACACAAAATATACCAATAGCAATGGACTGCTTAATTTTTGCCAGGACTATTCTTTTGTTTTTCTACAACATCTTTGGTACATATAATGAAAAACAACTTTCATTAAACTCAAGCAATTTAAAGTTGTTTTTTCAATAGAAAGCTGTAATTGCAACATAAAAGTGTACGTGAGATTATATATGTATGTTGCTAGGTGCTATATAATTTATTTGCAACATAAAGAATTGTTCTGGTATTTGCATAGGATACTTTTAATTAAGTTCACATACATGAATGTATGGAATACTCTTTAATATATATATATATTTTTTTGTAAATTGTGTTACACATACTTGTTTATTGTCTTTTTGTAGCCAAAAAAAAAGAAGGAAGAAGACAGCAATTACAATTTCTCTTCAATTTCTCATGTCATTAATGTTAAATTTGTAGCAAATTTGAATGGCCATTATCTAGTCATGTTAAGGAGGCTTTAACAAGGACATGCTTATGCATAAATTTGTTAATGAATCAAACATTTCTTTCCTCTTGCTCATCTCTATCCTGCCATTACATCACCTTTTGTTGCAAACAATAGTGAATATCATTAACAAATATCCACTGGATATTGGAGTCGATGGTAATTATACTGAAGCTGAGCTGACGGAGAAAATAAAACAAAAAATCATTTCAAACATTATAGGCAGGGTAAATATTAAAACAGAGGCGGTGAGGGAAGGAAAAATTAAAAGTTTAAAAGATTCGCTAAAATTTGAAACATTAACATAAAAAACCTTTAACTTTTTTCAAAGATTTGAATGCAATATTCTTACTCCCATTTAAAACAACCGCTCCTGTCGTTAACCAATGAATGCATGCATTATCAGTCATTAACGGTGATTTTTCTTTGTTATTTTCACAAAATCCACACATTGTGATGATGGTCATGCCTGTATGCATTTATTGAATCAAACGAATATGTTGCAAATGTAAAAGACACTTAACCAAACATCCAGCAACCAACCACCCAGTTAGCCAACCAAGCAGCCAGTCAAGTCAGGCGATATTCCGGCCTGAACTCAATGAACTAAGAGCAAAAAGCAACATGTGTTCCATGACAAAAACATTCCATTAAAGGTTGCGTACTTATTTGAAATTCAAAAGAAATACCATAAACTAAAGAGGAAAAGGATGAAAAATATAACATAGTGAAACACTTGCCAGAATACTGACTCATATTGGCCAACAATTTGTTCCATAATAAGATGATATTGACAAAGAGTAAATGAATGTATGCATACCAACCAATAAAGTTCTTGTTTGTATGGGAATGTAAGAAGTAGTAAATAATAGGAAGGGGAGAAAGTGTGTGTATTGGCATATGTGTTTATGGTTGTTAGTGTAAATAGTGCAACTACACAGTTTTACAGTTTTACCTCATAAAATTACTTCCGTTTTACTTTTCACTTTATAGTCGTTTACAATAAAGTTGCACCTGATAAAA
Source organism: Lucilia sericata (assembly GCF_015586225.1). Taxonomy (NCBI): domain Eukaryota; kingdom Metazoa; phylum Arthropoda; class Insecta; order Diptera; family Calliphoridae; genus Lucilia; species Lucilia sericata. Next base: position 12,884 of record NW_023994929.1, read on the forward strand.
ACTGGGTGGTGAAAGTTCCTATTTTTAATGGCTATATATCCGTTTTAATACCGTCGCTTATTTTAACTGTAACGTCTAGACATGCAAGTTTTTCTTTACTGAAGAGAGCACATTTTTATGCAAAACTAACGAAACAAAAACTAACCTAGCCTAACGAAAGTTTAACAAAGCTATGTCCGTCTGTCTGTCAGACAGTTAGTTAGTTAGTTATAGTTAGTTAGTTAGTTAGTTAGTTAGTTAGTTAGTTAGTTAGTTAGTTAGTTAGTTAGTTTACGTTAGTTAGTTAGTATAGTTAGTTAGTTAGTGAGTTTAGTTAGTTAGTTCGTTTAGTTAGTTAGTTCAGTTGTTAGTTCGTTAGTTTAGTTAGTTAGTTAGTTCATTAGTTAGTTAGTTAGTTCGTAGTTAGTTAGGTTAGTTACGTTAGTTTCGTTCGTTAGTTTAGTTAGTTTAGGTCAGTTAGTTATGTAGTTAGTTAGTTAGTTAGTTAGTTAGTTAGTTAGTTAGTTAGTTAGTTCGTTACGTTAGTCGTTCGTTCGTTCGTTCTTCGTTGGAGTTCGTATCGTTCGTTCGTTCGTTCGTTTCGTTAGTCGTTCGTTCGTTCGTTCGTTTCGTTCGTTCTTAGTTCGTTCGTTCGTTCGTTCGTCGTTCGTTCGTTCGTTCGTTGCGTTAGTTTCGTTCGTTTCGTTCTTTCGTTCGTTCGTTCGTTCGTTCGTTCGTTCGTTCGTTCGTTTTCGTTTCGTCGTTCGTTCGTTCTTCGTTCGTTCGTTTTTTTTTGTTCGTTCGTTCGTTCGTTCGTTCGTTCGTTCGTTCGTTTCGTTCGTTCGTTCTTTCGTTCGTTCGTTCGTTCGTTCGTTTCGTTCGTTCGTTCGTTCGTTCGTTCGTTCGTTCGTTCGTTCGTTTCGTTCGTTCGTTCGTTCGTTCTCGTTCGTTCGTTCGTTTCGTTCGTTCGTTTCGTTCGTTCGTTCGTTCGTTTTCGTTCGTTCGTTCGTTCGTTCTTCGTTCGTTCGTTCGTTCGTTTCGTTCGTTCGTTCGTTCGTTCGTGTTCGTTCGTTTCGTTCGTTCGTTCGTTCGTCGTTCGTTCGTTCGTTCGTTCGTTCGTTCGTTCTTTCGTTCGTTCGTTCGTTCGTTCGTTCGTTCGTTCGTTCGTTCGTTCTTCGTTCGTTCGTTCGTTTCGTTCGTTTCGTTCTTCGTTCGTTCGTTCGTTCGTTCTTCGTTCGTTCGTTCGTTCGTTCGTTCGTTCGTTCGTTCGTTCGTTCGTTCGTTCGTTCGTTCGTTCTTCTCGTTCGTTCGTTCTTCGTTCGTTCGTTCGTTGTTCGTTCGTTCGTTTGTTCGTTCGTTCGTTCGTTCGTTCGTTCGTTCGTTTCGTTCGTTCGTTCGTTCGTTCGTTCGTTCGTTCGTCGTTCGTTCGTTCGTTTCGTTCGTTCGTTCGTTCGTTCGTTCGTTCGTTCGTTCGTTCGTTCGTTCGTTCGTTCGTTCGTCGTTTCGTTCGTTCGTTTCGTTCGTTCGTTTCGTTCCTCTTTTTTCGTCTTTCCCCCCGGTTCCCTGTTTTCGCTTCTCTTTTGTCCCCGCTCGCTCTCGCTTTGCTCTCGCCCCCTCTTTTTCTTTTGGCCTCCTCTCTCTCTCCCCCCTTGCCCCCCTTCTGGTTCCTTTCTTTGTCTTTTTCCCTCTTTTCCCCCGCCGCTGTTTTACCTACTTATTGTTTATTGCAAGAACCTACAGCCGACCGATTCTTAACCAGTTTTATGATGCTTTTTCTATATATTCTTGTTGTGGTTATTTTCAAAAAAAACTCTTGTGCATCTGGTCTTTAGCTCATTCAACCAACATGCTAAACACATTTCGTATATAAAAAATTTCCATATACGAGCATGAGAGTACAACAATATTTTACAATTTTTAATGGTTTTTAAGTGAATTTTTTATATACATGAATATAATTTTTCTAGTTTTTACTCCTTTTGTTTTATACTTTAGTTGTTATAATTTTTCATTGTAGATGTTGTTGTTGCCGCATCCAACACTTGTGGAAAAAAACAAAGCAGAAAATTATAAAGCAACTTACTTGCCAACATACACATACATATACATAAAAAATGTTGCCTCCCAGGAAACAGTTAGTATATATTTTCCTGATTGTTGTTGTTAAAAAATCTGTATAAAATTTTTCATATATTTTCTATATATATATATTTTTTTTTAGCAAACAGCTATATATACCAAGACTGACACTTTAACTCAGATGCTGACACCCACATACATACAAAGGTAAAGTATCTTATACCTACAAATAACATTTGTTCAGTTACAGATTCACATTATCACACATCATAACGAAACCACTTTGAATGCGGGAACTAGACCCATTCTCACTAACTGTTCAATTTATCTATGTCTGTGTCTGTGTTTGTGTGTGTGTATTTGTTGTGTTGTAACTTACATATAATAAATTTTTAATTTCTTTCTCTCACTGCGATATGCGATGTTTAACCGCATGAGAAAATTTATGCAGCAGCACAACACATTTTGCTACTCATAATGGCAATGAACCGTTAAAAAATACAAAACCAATTTAAAACATCCACATAAACTTTACAACAATAACAAGAAAAAGTGTCTATGTATGTGTGTAGTAAGCCTTACGTTTATGTACATTAATTCATATGGTGGTTTAAGTGAATTTGCATAACAGTCTAGTCTATAGTCTAGTCTAATCTATAGTCTAATCTATAGTCTAGTCTATAGTCTAGTCTATAGTCTAGTCCTATAGTCTAGTCTATAGTCTAGTCTATAGTCTAGTCTATAGTCTAGTCTATAGTCTAGTCTATAGTCTAGTCTATAGTCTAGTCTATAGTCTAGTCTATAATCTAGTCTATAGTCTAGTCTATAGTCTAGTCTATAGTCTAGTCTATAGTCTAGTCTATAGTCTAGTCTATAGTCTAGTCTATAGTCCTAGTCTATAGTCTAGTCTATAGTCTAGTCTATAGTCTAGTCTATAGTCTAGTCTATAGTCTAGTCTATAGTCTAGTCTATAGTCTAGTCTATAGTCTAATCTATAGTCCTAGTCTATAGTCTAGTCTATAGTCTAGTCTATAGTCTAGTCTATAGTCTAGTCTATAGTCCTAGTCTATAGTCTAGTCTATAGTCCTAGTCTATAGTCTAATCTATAGTCTAGTCTATAGTCTAGTCTATAGTCTAGTCTATAGTCTAGTCTATAGTCTAGTCCTAAGTCAGTTATATAGTCTAGTCTATAGTCTAGTCTGTAGTCTAGTCTATAGTCTAGTCTGTAGTCTAGTCTATAGTCTAGTCTGTAGTCTAGTTTATAGTCTAGCCTATAGTCTAGTCTGTAGTCTAGTCTATAGCCTAGTCTGTAGTCCTAGTCTATAGTCTAGTCTAGTAGTCTATAGTCTATCTATAGTCTAGTCTAGTAGTTCTAGTCTAGTCTATAGTCTAGTCTATAGTCTAGTCTATAGTCTAGTCTATAGTCTAGTCTATAGTCTAGTCTATAGTCTAGTCTATAGTCTAGTCTATAGTCTAGTCTATAGTCTAGTCTATAGTCTAGTCTATTAGTCTAGTCTATAGTCTAGTCTATAGGTCTAGTCTATAGTCTAGTCTATAGTCTAGTCCTATAGTCTAGTCTATAGTCTAGTCTATAGTCTAGTCTATAGTCTAGTCTATAGTCTAGTCTATAGTCTAGTCTATAGTCTAGTCTATAGTCTAGTCTATAGTCTAGTCTATAGTCTAGTCTATAGTCTAGTCTATAGTCTAGTCTATTGCCTAGTCTATAGTCTAGTCTATTGTCTTCTATAGTCTAGTCTATAGTCTAGTCTATAGTCTAGTCTATAGTCTAGTCTATAGTCTAGTCTATAGTCTAGTCTATAGTCTAGTCTATAGTCTAGTCTATAGTCTAGTCTATAGTCTAGTCTATAGTCTAGTCTATAGTCTAGTCTATAGTCTAGTCTATAGTCTAGTCTATAGTCTAGTCTATAGTCTAGTCTATAGTCTAGTCTATAGTCTAGTCTATAGTCTAGTCTATAGTCTAGTCTATAGTCTGGTCTATAGTCTAGTCTATAGTCTAATCTATAGTCTAGTCTATAGTATAGTCTATAGTCTAGTCTATAGTCTAGTCTATAGTCTAGTCTATAGTCTAGTCTATAGTCTAGTCTATAGTCTAGTCTATAGTCTAGTCTATAGTCTAGTCTATAGTCTAGTCTATAGTCTAGTCTATAGTCTAGTCTATATTCTAGTCTATAGTAAAGTATATATAATAAGTTAAAAGTAATTAAACCAAAATCATACAAACACCCATATGTGTAAACAATTTTTTTCTCACAACTATTCTCCTGTATTTGTGTGGGTATGTGTAAACACATACATTGGTTTTTGTTGTTGATTCCTGGCTATAAACAGGAAATGCCCTCAGGGTTACGTGCAAAAAATATTTAACGGAAGTGCACAGTTGCGTTTTCCGTAGATACGTTTATGTAAGGGAGTATGTAGGTGTTAGTAAGTGAAAATGAAGTGTATTAAGGCGGGAATGGGTGGTATGAAAAAAAAATGCACATACGAAAATATACATGATACACATCCCTGTAAGTAGTCAGCTGTAGCTGTAGTAGCTGTATATGAATTAAAAGCAATACTAACAGTAACAACGGTAGCAATAGTTACAACAGCAACAATAACAGAAACAGTAAGTGTTTATTTGCCAATACATTATGAGTGCAATTGTGTGTAACTGACTACAACAATCTACACTCATGCAAGCAGCTTAACGTGGTAACAGAAAAAAAACCTAGCCAACAATTTACTCGTTCCCCTAACTCCCTTTCATGCCTTTTGTAAAATATCCTTGCTAATATTTATACCTACATACTTACATACATAATTCTTTGCATGAATGTGTAAAATTTACTTGCCCATTGGTGTTTGCCTATAGGCCCAACTTATGCCTCGTTTGTTTTCTTTATAAACTATAGTTTTGTTTCAGTGTTAAGTTGATTTTCTCTTTTTGCACTGGAGTATAGACGGCGAGTTGGGGTTTTTTATTATAAACGTTTTTTTTTATTTTTGGCATGAAATTTTTTTGGGTTTTTGCTGTGATTGTTGTTATACCCTACACCACTTTAGCGGGGAGGGTATATTGGATTTGTGCTGATGTTTGTAACATATAAAAATATTCGTCCTAGACCCACCTTAAAGTATACCAATCGGCTTAGAATCGTTTTCTGAGTCGATTAAGCTATGTCCGTCCGTCCGTCCGTCTGGCTGGCTGTCCATGTAAACCTTGTGCGCAAGCTACAGGTCGCAATTTTCAAGATAATTGGATGACCAAGGACGAAGCCTATTGAAAATGGTTAAAATCGGTCCATTATTTCACCTAGCCCCCATAGAACAGAACCCCCCGAAAAGGGCTTCTGAGCTCATAATTATGTTAAATATACAGATATATCGATAAAATACGGCATAACTAAGTTTTATAGAAGTCTTGATAACCCTGCCAAATTTCATAAAGATCGGGCCCCATTTGACCCTAGCTCCCATACAAAGTCCCCTTCAGAAAATTACTTGAATGTCCCAAATTAACTTATAAACACAAATATCGCGATGAAATTCAGCACAATAAAATATTATGTAAATATAAATATATTCACAAAATTTTATCGGGCTTGGTCCATATTTGCCCCTAGCCCCCAGAAATTAGTTTTTCATCCATAAATTGCTTAAATGTATCGGAACAAGGGAATATTAAGATAAATGCGATATTATGAAAAATAAATCACATTTAATATTCATAACTGGTGTAGGGTATCATATGGTCGGCCACGCCCGACTATACTTTCTTACTTGTTTTTGTTTTATATTTTTCACTTTTTTCTTAAATAGTTAATGTAGCTAATAGTTTGAACAGTAACATGCGGTTTCAGTTGCTTTATACTTAAATTCATTTATTCCACTAAATTGGTTTAAAAGCTGACAAGGTACAGTAGCACCAATTTAAAATTGTAGAAATTTCAACTAGTTCAGTTCTAACTCAGTTCCAGTTCTAGTTCAGTTCTAGTTCAGTTCTAGTTCAGTTCTAGTTCAGTTCTAGTTCAGTTCTAGTTCAGTTCTAGTTCAGTTCTAGTTCAGTTCTAGTTCAGTTCTAGTTCAGTTCTAGTTCAGTTCTAGTTCAGTTCTAGTTCAGTTCTAGTTCAGTTCTAGTTCAGTTCTAGTTCAGTTCTAGTTCAGTTCTAGTTCAGTTCTAGTTCAGTTCTAGTTCAGTTCTAGTTCAGTTCTAGTTCAGTTCTAGTTCAGTCCTAGTTCAGTTCTAGTTCATTCTAGTTCACTTCTAGTTCAGTTCTAGTTCAGTTCTAGTTCAGTTCTAGTTCAGTTCTAGTTCAGTTCTAGTTCAGTTCTAGTTCAGTTCTAGTTCAGTTCTAGTTCAGTTCTAGTTCAGTTCTAGTTCAGTTCTAGTTCAGTTCTAGTTCAGTTCTAGTTCAGTTCTAGTTCAGTTCTAGTTCAGTTCTAGTTCAGTTCTAGTTCAGTTCTAGTTCAGTTCTAGTTCAGTTCTAGTTCAGTTCTAGTTCAGTTCTAGTTCAGTTCTAGTTCAGTTCTAGTTCAGTTCTAGTTCAGTTCTAGTTCAGTTCTAGTTCAGTTCTAGTTCAGTTCTAGTTCAGTTCTAGTTCAGTTCTAGTTCAGTTCTAGTTCAGTTTCTAGTTCAGTTCTAGTTCAGTTCTAGTTTAGTTCAGTTCTAGTTTAGTTCAGTTCTAGTTCAGTTCTAGTTCAGTCCTAGTTCAGTTCTAGTTCAGTTCTAGTTCAGTTCTAGTTCAGTTCTAGTTCAGTTCAGTTCAGTTCTAGTTCAGTTCTAGTTCAGTTCTAGTTCAGTTCTAGTTCAGTTCTAGTTCAGTTCTAGTTCAGTTCTAGTTCAGTTCTAGTTCAGTTCTAGTTCAGTTCTAGTTCAGTTCTAGTTCAGTTCTAGTTCAGTTCTAGTTCAGTTCTAGTTCAGTTCTAGTTCAGTTCTAGTTCAGTTCTAGTTCAGTTCTAGTTCAGTTCTAGTTCAGTTCTAGTTCAGTTCTAGTTCAGTTCTAGTTCAGTTCTAGTTCAGTTCTAGTTCAGTTCTAGTTCAGTTCTAGTTCAGTTCTAGTTCAGTTCTAGTTCAGTTCTAGTTCAGTTCTAGTTCAGTTCTAGTTCAGTTCTAGTTCAGTTCTAGTTCAGTTCTAGTTCAGTTCTAGTTCAGTTCTAGTTCAGTTCTAGTTCAGTTCTAGTTCAGTTCTAGTTCAGTTCTAGTTCAGTTCTAGTTCAGTTCTAGTTCAGTTCTAGTTCAGTTCTAGTTCAGTTCTAGTTCAGTTCTAGTTCAGTTCTAGTTCAGTTCTAGTTCAGTTCTAGTTCAGTTCTAGTTCAGTTCTAGTTCAGTTCTAGTTCAGTTCTAGTTCAGTTCTAGTTCAGTTCTAGTTCAGTTCTAGTTCAGTTCTAGTTCAGTTCTAGTTCAGTTCTAGTTCAGTTCTAGTTCAGTTCTAGTTCAGTTCTAGTTCAGTTCTAGTTCAGTTCTAGTTCAGTTCTAGTTCAGTTCTAGTTCAGTTCTAGTTCAGTTCTAGTTCAGTTCTAGTTCAGTCTAGTTCAGTTCTAGTTCAGTTCTAGTTCAGTTCTAGTTCGTTCTAGTTCAGTTCTAGTTCAGTTCTAGTTCAGTTCTAGTTCAGTTCTTAGTTCAGTTCTAGTTCAGTTCTAGTTCAGTTCTAGTTCAGTTCTAGTTCAGTTCTAGTTCAGTTCTAGTTCAGTTCTAGTTCAGTTCTAGTTCAGTTCTAGTTCAGTTCTAGTTCAGTTCTAGTTCAGTTTCTAGTTCAGCTTCTAGTTCAGTTCTAGTTCAGTCTAGTTCAGTTCTAGTTCAGTCTTGTTCAGTTCTAGTTCAGTTCTAGTTCAGTTCTAGTTCAGTCTAGTTCAGTTCTAGTTCAGTTCTAGTTCAGTTCTAGTTCAGTTCTAGTCAGTTCTAGTTCAGTTCTAGTTCAGTTTCTAGTTCAGTTCTAGTTCAGTTCTAGTTCAGTTCTAGTTCAGTTCTAGTTCAGTTCTAGTTCAGTTCTAGTTCAGTTCTAGTTCAGTTCTAGTCAGTTCTAGTTCAGTTTCTAGTTCAGTTCAGTGAATCGAATTTATTTACATACGCAAAAAAAAAAAAACAAACCACAAATAATTTGAAAGTGAAATTTTTGATTAAAAATTTATTTCTTTCTTCTGTTGTCCAGTAGGATATTTAAAAACAAAAAAGAAAACTAACTACAAAGTGATTACTTTGTGTATTAAAAAATGACACCTTTGGAAATTAAAATACAAGTTGAGTTTGTTGGTGTTTGGCCGCTTAGCCACAGACCACTTGGACTTGAATACAACATAAAGGAAAATAAAAACAAAATTAAACAATACATTAAACAATATTTTGTTTTCACTTTTGTTGGCATTTTTAAATGGTTTTTTGCTCTTATTTAAATGGCATAAATTTAAAACGTATTTTTTCTTTCTTTAAAATAATTTTTAAATAACAACATTAATTAGAAAACGTCGGCTATGGTAATAGACTTAACAGTTATTCAATGTAGTCATATGGCTGTTTGTCAGCTCATTCATTTAACTGACACTTACTTTATGTCTTTATTTTTTAAAAGACAAAATACAGAAAAACAGAAACAAGTAAGTGTCCACAATTGTATTCATAATAACGCTATAGCCACAAGAGCAAAAATAAAAATGGAATTCAACTTGTCATACGAAATGGTGATTTTCCACTTGAATTACAATTTTATGAAGTCCCAAAGCGCAACTACAACAAGAACAACAACATAAAACACTAAGAAGCAAATGTTGCCTCTTTTTTCTTTTTTTCTCCATCTGGATTTTAGACTTCATTTAAAGACAAAATAGACCACAACAATAAAGATAATGACGATGATGTTGATGTTCTTTCTAAATAAGAAAATAACAAGTACATTACGAAAAAAACGCTAAGAAGAAAACTTTATTTTTGATATCAAAAGTCTCCTTCTTTTTCTTAACAATAAGGAAAATAATCAACATAATAAAACGGTCGCTTTGAGGTGTCATAAAATTTATTTTTTTTTTTTTTCTTCTGGTTATTATTTTCTTTGAAACTCAAGTTGAGTTAAAGTCTTCTCTTTTTACAATTTAGTACTTTTTCTTACTGCTGGTATTTTTATTTATTTAGTATCAACACTAAGTGGTTGGATAGTTTGAGTTTAATGAAATTATAGTTGAAAATTGTTTATAGTAAAATTTTCAACACTTTATAAGAAGAACTATTATTTTAATCTGCTCAACAAATTAAGGAAGTTGTCAAAGTGACAAACTTTGGTGATTTGATGAACCAAAAATAAATATTGAAGATTAAATGTGGTAAATGTGTATTGTATGAGGACAACAAACAAATAAAAAATAATATAATCTGTGATCACATTAAAAGTGATTTTTGAGTGAAAACATTTTCTGGCTAAACTAAAGGAGCTATGGCGAAAAGAAATTTAATCTGTGGTCACTCTTACTTCCCACCAAAAATCGATTTTTGAGTGAAAACATAAAAGTCCATTTCCTGGCTAAATTAAAGGAGCTAGGACAAGAACGAAGATAATCTGTGATCACTCTTACTTCCCACCAAAAATCGATTTTTGAGTGAAAACATAAAAGTCCATTTCCTGGCTAAATTAAAGCATCTAGGACAAGAACGAAGATAATCTGTGATCACTCTTACTTCCCATCAAAAATCAATTTTGAGTGAAAATATAAAAGTCCATTTTCTGGCTTAACTAGAGGAGCTAGGACAAAAAGGAATATAACCTGAGATCACTTTAATATCCCAACAAAAAAACAACTTTTTTGAGTGAAAATATAAAGATCCATTTTCTGGCTAAACTAGTAGAGCTAGGGAAAAAAATGAAAATCTGTAATCACTTTTATTTCTTACCAAAATGCAATTTTTGAGTGAAAACATAAAAGTCCATTTTCTGGCTAAACTAGAAGAGCTAGGGCCAAAAGAATGAAAATCTGTGATCACTTTTATTTCCTGCAAAAAATTTATTTTTGAGTGACAACACAAAAGTCCATTTTCTGGCTAAACTAGAAGAGATAGGGCCAAAAGAATGAAAACCTGTGATCACTTTCATTTCCTGCAAAAAATTGATTTTTGAGTGAAAACATAAAAGTCGATTTTCTGGCTAAACTAGAAGAGCTAGGGCCAAAAGAATGAAAATCTGTGATCACTTTCACTTCCTGCAAAAAATTGATTTTTGAGTGAAAACATAAAAGTCCATTTTCTGGCTAAACTAGAAGAGCTAGGACCAAAAGAATGAACATCTGTGATCACTTTTACTTTATACAAAAACTCGATTTTTGAGTGAAAACATAAAAGTCCATTTTCTGGCTAGACTAGAAGAGCTAAGGTCAAAAGAATGATAATCTGTGATCACTTTTATTTCCTACAGAAAATCGATTTTGAGTAAAAACATGAAAGTCCATTTTCTGGCTAAACTAGAAGAGCTAAGGTCAAAAGAATGAAAATCTGTGATCACTTTTATTTCCTACCAAAATGCGATTTTTGTGTGAAAACATAAAAGTCCATTTTCTGGCTAAACTAGAAGAGCTAGATCCAAAAGAATGAAAATCTGTGATCACTTTTACTTTCTACAAAAACTCGATTTTTGAGTGAAAACATAAAAGTCCATTTTCTGGCTAAACTAGAAGAGCTAAGGTCAAAAGAATGAAAATCTGTGATCACTTTTTTTCCTACCAAAATGCGGTTTTTGAGTAATAACTTTCAAGTCCTTTTTCTGGCTAAACTAGAAGAGCTAGGGCCAAAAGAATGAAAATCTGTGATCACTTTTATTTCCTATTCAATTTTTGAGTGAAAACAAAAAAGTCCATTTTCTGGCTAAACTAGAAGAGCTAGGGCCAAAAGAATGAAAATCTGTGATCACTTTTACTTTCTACAAAAATTCAATTTTTGAGTGAAAACATAAAAGTCCATTTTCTGGCTAAACTAGAAGAGCTAAGGCCAAAAGAATGATAATCTGTGATCACTTTTACTTTCTACAAAAATTCGATTTTTGAGTGAAAACATAAAAGTCCATTTTCTGGCTAAACTAGAAGAGCTAGGGCCAAAATATTGAATATCTGTGATCATTTTTATTTCCTATAGAATTTCAATTTTTGAGTGGAAACATAAAAGTAAATTTTCTGGCTAAACTAGAAGAGCTAGGGCCAAAAAATTGAATATCTGTGATCAATTTTATTTCCTATAGAAATTCAATTTTTGAGTGGAACCATAAAAGTCCGTTTTCTGGCTAAACTAGAAGAGCTAGGGCCAAAAGAATGAAAATATGTGATCACTTTTATTTCCTGCAAAAAGCGAGTTTTGAGTAAAAACTTTAAAGTCCATTTTCTGGCTAAACTAGAAGAGCTAGGGCCAAAAGAATGAAAATCTGTGATCACTTTTATTTCCTACAGAAAATCGATTTTTGAGTGAAAACATAAAAGTACATTTTCTGCCTAAACTAGAAGAGCTAGGGCCAAAAGAATGAAATTCTGTGATCACTTTTATTTCCTATAGAAAATCGATTTTTGAGTGAAAACATAAAAGTCCATTTTCTGGCTAAACTAGAAGAGCTAGGACCAAAAGAATGAAAAGTTGTGATCACTTTTATTTTCCACAAAAAATCTATTCTTGAGTGAAAACATAAAAGTCCATTTTCTGGCTAAACTAGAAGAGCTAGGGCCAAAAGAATGATAATCTGTGATCACTTTTATTTCCTACAAAAATGCGATTTTTGAGTGAAAACATAAAAGTCCATTTTCTGGCTAAACTAGAAGAGCTAGGGCCAAAAGAATGAAAATCTGTGATCACTTTTATTTCCTACAAAAGATCGACCTTTGAGTGAAAACATAAAAGTCCATTTTCTGGCTAAACTAGAAGAGCTAGGGCCAAAAGAATGAAAATCTGTGATCACTTTTATTTCCTACACAAAATCGATTTTTGAGTGAAAACATCTGTGATCACTTTTATTTCCTACAGAAAATCGATTTTTAAGTGAAAACAAAAAAGTCCATTTTCTGGCTAAACTAGAAGAGCTAGGACCAAAAGAATGAAAATCTGTGATCACTTTTATTTCCTACAAAAATGCGATTTTTGAGTGAAAACATAAAAGTCCATTTTCTGGCTAAACTAGAAGAGCTAGGGCCAAAAGAATGAAAATCTGTGATCACTTTTATTTCCTACAGAAAATCGATTTTTGAGTGAAAACCAAAAAGTCCATTTTCTGGATAAAGTAGAAGAGATAGGGCCAAAAGAATGAAAATCTGTGATCACTTTTATTTCCTACAGAAATTCGATTTTTGAGTGAAAACATAAAAGTCGATTTTCTGGCTAAACTAGAAGAGCTAGGACCAAAATAATGAAAATCTGTGATCACTTTTATTTCAGAAAATCGATTTTTGAGTGAAAACATAAAAGTCCATTTTCTGGCTAAACTAGAAGAGCTAGGGCCAAAAGAATGAAAATCTGTGATCACTTTTATTTCCTACAGAAAATCGATTTTTGAGTGAAAACATAAAAGTCCATTTTCTGGCTAAACTAGAAGAGCTAGGGTCAAAAGAATGAAAATCTGTGACCACTTTTATTTCAGAAAATCGATTTTTGAGTGAAAACATAAAAGTCCATTTTCTGGCTAAACTAGAAGAGCTAGGGCCAAAAGAATGAAAATCTGTGATCACTTTTATTTCCTACAGAAAATCGATTTTTGAGTGAAAACATGAAAGTCCATTTTCTGGCTAAACTAGAAGAGCTAGGACCGAAAGAATGAAAATCTGTGATCACTTTTATTTCCTACATACATAAAAGTCCATTTTCTGGCCAAACTAGAAGAGATAGGGCCAAAAGAATGAAAATCTGTGATCACTTTTATTTCCTACAGAAAATCGATGTTTGAGTGAAAACATAAAAGTCCATTTTCTGGCTAAACTAGAAGAGCTAGGGCCAAAAGAATGAAAATCTGTGATCACTTTTATTTCCTACAGAAAATCGATGTTTGAGTGAAAACATAAAAGTCCATTTTCTGGCTAAACTAGAAGAGCTAGGGCCAAAAGAATGAAAATCTGTGATCACTTTTATTTCCTACAAAAATGCGATTTTTGAGTGAAAACATAAAAGTCCATTTTCTGGCTAAACTAGAAGAGCTAGGGCCAAAAGAATGAAAATCTGTGATCACTTTTATTTCAGAAAATCGATTTTTGAGTGAAAACATAAAAGACCATTTTCTGGCTAAACTAGAAGAGCTAGAGCCAAAAGAATGAAAATCTTTGATCACTTTTATTTCCTACAAAAATGCGATTTTTGAGTGAAAATATAAAAGTCCATTTTCTGGCTAAACTAGAAGAGCTAGGACCAAAAGAATGAAAATCTGTGATCACTTTTATCATCCATAAAAAAATCGATTTTTGAGTGAAAACATAAAAGTCCATTTTCTGGCTAAACTAGAAGAGCTAGTGCCAAAAGAATGAAAATCTGTGATCACTTTTATTTCCTACAGAAAAACGATTCTTAAGTGAAAACATTAAAGTCCATTTTCTGGCTAAACTAGAAGAGCTAGGGCCAAAAGAATGAAAATCTGTGATCACTTTTGTTTCCTACAGAAAATCGATTTTTGAGTGAAAACATAAAAGTCCATTTTCTGGCTAAACTAGAAGAGCTAGGGCCAAAAGAATGAAAATCTGTGATCACTTTTATTTCCTATAGAAAATCGATTTTTGAGTGAAAACATAAACGTCCATTTTCTGACTAAACTAGAAGAGCTAGGGCCAAAAGAATGAAAATCTGTGATCACTTTTATTTCCTACAAAAATGCGATTTTTGAGTGAAAACATAAAAGTCCATTTTCTGGCTAAACTAGAAGAGCTAGGGCTAAAAGAATGAAAATCTGTGATCACTTTTATTTCCTACAGAAAATCAATTTTTGAGTGAAAACATAAAAGTCCATTTTCTGGCTAAACTGGAAGAGCTAGGACCAAAAGAATGAAAATCTGTGATCACTTTTATTTCCTACAGAAGATCGATTTTTGAGTGAAAACATAAAAGTCCATTTTCTGGCTAAACTAGAAGAGCTAGGGCCAAAAGAATGAAAATCTGTGATCACTTTTATTTCCTACAAAAGATCGACCTTTGAGTGAAAACATAAAAGTCCATTTTCTGGCTAAACTAGAAGAGCTAGGACCAAGAGAATGAAAATCTGTGATCACTTTTATTTCAGAAAATCGATTTTTGAGTGAAAACATAAAAGTCCATTTTCTGGCTAAACTAGAAGAGCTAGGGCCAAAAAAATGAAAATCTGTGATCACTTTTATTTCCTACAGAAAATCGATTTTGAGTGAAAACATAAAAGTCCATTTTCTGGCTAAACTAGAAGAGCTAGGGCCAAAAGAATGAAAATCTGTGATCACTTTTATTTCCTACAAAAATGCGATTTTTGAGTGAAAACATAAAAGTCCATTTTCTGGCTAAACTAGAAGAGCTAGGACCAAAAGAATGAAAATCTGTGATCACTTTTATTTCCTACAGAAAATCGATTTTTGTGTGAAAACATCTGTGATCACTTTTATTTCCTACAGAAAATCGATTTTTGAGTGAAAACAAAAAAGTCCATTTTCTGGCTAAACTAGAAGAGCTAGGGCCAAAAGAATGAAAATCTGTGATCACATTTATTTTCCACAAAAAATCGATTTTTGAGTGAAAACATAAAAGTCCATTTTCTGGCTAAACTAGAAGAGCTAGGACCAAAAGAATGAAAATCTGTGATCACTTTTATTTTCCACAAAAAATAGATTTTTGAGTGAAAACATAAAAGTCCATTTTCTGGCTAAACTAGAAGAGCTAGGGCCAAAAGAATGAAAATCTGTGATCACATTTATTTTCCACAAAAAATCGATTTTTGAGTGAAAACATAAAAGTCCATTTTCTGGCTAAACTGGAAGAGCTAGGACCAAAAGAATGAAAATCTGTGATCACTTTTATTTCCTACAGAAAATCGATTTTTGAGTGAAAACATCTGTGATCACTTTTATTTTCTACAGAAAATCGATTTTTGAGTGAAAACAAAAAAGTCCATTTTCTGGCTAAACTAGAAGAGCTAGGGCCAAAAAAATGAAAATCTGTGATCACATTTATTTTCCACAAAAAATCGATTTTTGAGTGAAAACATAAAAGTCCATTTTCTGGCTAAACTAGAAGAGCTAGGACCAAAAGAATGAAAATCTGTGATCACTTTTATTTTCCACAAAAAATCGATTTTTGAGTGAAAACATAAAAGTCCATTTTCTGGCTAAACTAGAAGAGCTAGGGCCAAAAGAATGATAATCTGTGATCACTTTTATTTCCTACAAAAATGCGATTTTTGAGTGAAAACATAAAAGTCCATTTTCTGGCTAAACTAGAAGAGCTAGGGCCAAAAGAATGAAAATCTGTGATCACTTTTATTTCCTACAGAAAATCAATTTTTGAGTGAAAACATAAAAGTCCATTTTCTGGCTAAACTAGAAGAGCTAGGACCAAAAGAATGAAAATCTGTGATCACTTTTATTTTCCACAAAAAATCGATATTTGAGTGAAAACTTAAATGTCCATTTTCTGGCTAAACTAGAAGAGCTAGGGCCAAAAGAATGAAAATCTGTGATCACTTTTATTTCCTACAAAAATGCGATTTTTGAGTGAAAACATAAAAGTCCATTTTCTGGCTAAACTAGAAGAGCTAGGGCCAAAAGAATGAAAATCTGTGATCACTTTTATTTCCTACAGAAAATCAATTTTTGAGTGAAAACATAAAAGTCCATTTTCTGGCTAAACTAGAAGAGCTAGGACCAAAAGAATGAAAATCTGTGATCACTTTTATTTTCCACAAAAAATCGATATTTGAGTGAAAACTTAAATGTCCATTTTCTGGCTAAACTAGAAGAGCTAGGGCCAAAAGAATGAAAATCTGTGATCACTTTAATTTCGATTTTTGAGTGAAAACATAAAAGTCCATTTACTGGCTAAACTAGAAGAGCTAGAGCCAAAAGAATGAAAATCTGTGATCACTTTTATTTCCTACAGAAAATCGATTTTTGAGTGAAAACATAAAAGTCCATTTTCTGGCTAAACTAGAAGAGCTAGGGCCAAAAGAATGAAAATCTGTGATCACTTTTATTTCCTGCAAAAATGCGGTTTTTGAGTGAAAACATAAAAGTCCATTTTCTGGCTAAACTAGAAGAGCTAGGGCCAAAAGAATGAAAATCTGTGATCACTTTTATTTCCTACAGAAAATCGATTTTTGAGTGAAAACAAAAAAGTCCATTTTCTGGCTAAACTAGAAGAGCTAGGGCCAAAAGAATGATAATCTGTGATCACTTTTATTTCCTACAAAAATGCGATTTTTGAGTGAAAACATAAAAGTCCATTTTCTGGCTAAACTAGAAGAGCTAGGGTCAAAAGAATGAAAATCTATGATCACTCTAATTTCCTACAAAAGATCGACCTTTGAGTGAAAACATAAAAGTCCATTTTCTGGCTAAACTAGAAGAGCTAGGACCAAAAGAATGAAAATCTGTGTTCACTTTTATTTCCTACAGAAAATCGATTTTTGAGTGAAAACAAAAAAATCCATTTTCTGGCTAAACTAGAAGAGCTAGGACCAAAAGAATGAAAAACTGTGATAACTTTTATTTTCCACAAAAAATCGATTTTTGATTGAAAACATAAAAGTCCATCTTCTGGCTAAACTAGAAGAGCTAGGGCCAAAAGAATGAAAATCTGTGATCACTTTTATTTCCTACAGAAAATCGATTTTTGAGTGAAAACAAAAAAATCCATTTTCTGGCTAAACTAGAAGAGCTAGGACCAAAAGAATGAAAAACTGTGATAACTTTTATTTTCCACAAAAAATCGATTTTTGATTGAAAACATAAAAGTCCATCTTCTGGCTAAACTAGAAGAGCTAGGGCCAAAAGAATGAAAATCTGTGATAACTTTTATTTCCCACAGAAAATCGATTTTTGAGTGAAAACAAAAAAATCCATTTTCTGACTAAACTAGAAGAGCTAGGGCCAAAAGAATGATAATCTGTGATCACTTTTATTTCCTACAAAAATGCGATTTTTGAGTGAAAACATAAAAGTCCATTTTCTGGCTAAACTAGAAGAGCTAGGACCAATAGAATGAAAATCTGTGATCACTTTTATTTCCTACAAAAATGCGATTTTTGAGTGAAAACATAAAAGTCCATTTTCTGGCTAAACTAGAAGAGCTAGGGCCAAAAGAATGAAAATCTGTGATCACATTTATTTTCCACAAAAAATCGATTTTTGAGTGAAAACATAAAAGTAAATTTTCTGGCTAAACTAGAAGAGCTAGGACCAAAAGAATGAAAATCTGTGATCACTTTTATTTTCCACAAAAAATCGATTTTTGAGTGAAAACATAAAAGTCCATTTTCTGGCTAAACTAGAAGAGCTAGGGCCAAAAGAATGATAATCTGTGATCACTTTTATTTCCTACAAAAATGCGATTTTTGAGTGAAAACATAAAAGTCCATTTTCTGGCTAAACTAGAAGAGCTAGGGCCAAAAGAATGAAAATCTGTGATCACTTTTATTTCCTACAGAAAATCAATTTTTGAGTGAAAACATAAAAGTCCATTTTCTGGCTAAACTCGAAGAGCTAGGACCAAAAGAATGAAAATCTGTGATCACTTTTATTTTCCACAAAAAATCGATATTTGAGTGAAAACTTAAATGTCCATTTTCTGGCTAAACTAGAAGAGCTAGGGCCAAAAGAATGAAAATCTGTGATCACTTTAATTTCGATTTTTGAGTGAAAACATAAAAGTCCATTTACTGGCTAAACTAGAAGAGCTAGAGCCAAAAGAATGAAAATCTGTGATCACTTTTATTTCCTACAGAAAATCGATTTTTGAGTGAAAACAAAAAAGTCCATTTTCTGGCTAAACTAGAAGAGCTAGGACCAAAAGAATAAAAATCTGTGATAACTTTTATTTTCCACAAAAAATCGATTTTTGATTGAAAACATAAAAGTCCATTTTCTGGCTATACTAGAAGAGCTAGGGCCAAAAGAATGAAAAATGCGATTTTTGAGTGAAAACATAAAAGTCCATTTTCTGGCTAAACTAGAAGAGCTCGGGTCAAAAGAATGAAAATCTGTGATCACTTTAATTTCCTACAAAAGATCGATTTTTGAGTGAAAACATAAAAGTCCATTTTCTGGCTAAACTAGAAGAGCTAGGACCAAAAGAATGAAAATCTGTGATCACTTTTATTTCCTACAGAAAATCGATTTTTGAGGGAAAACAAAAAAATCCATTTTCTGGCTGAACTAGAAGAGCTAGGACCAAAAGAATGAAAAACTGTGATAACTTTTATTTTCCACAAAAAATCGATTTTTGATTGAAAACATAAAAGTCCATCTTCTGGCTAAACTAGAAGAGCTAGGGCCAAAAGAATGAAAATCTGTGATCACTTTTATTTCCTACAGAAAATCGATTTTTGAGTGAAAACAAAAAAATCCATTTTCTGACTAAACTAGAAGAGCTAGGGCCAAAAGAATGATAATCTGTGATCACTTTTATTTCCTACAAAAATGCGATTTTTGAGTGAAAACATAAAAGTCCATTTTCTGGCTAAACTAGAAGAGCTAGGACCAAAAGAATGAAAATCTGTGATCACTTTTATTTCCTACAGAAAATAGATTTTTGAGTGAAAACATAAAAGTCCATTTTCTGGCTAAACTAGAAGAGCTAGGGCCAAAAGAATGAAAATCTGTGATCACTTTTTTTGCTACAGAAAATGCGATTTTTGAGTGAAAACATAAAAGTCCATTTTCTGGCTAAACTAGAAGAGCTAGGGCCAAAAGAATGAAAATCTGTGATCACTTTTATTTCCTACCAAAATGCGGTTTTTGAGTAATAACTTTCAAGTCCTTTTTCTGGCTAAACTAGAAGAGCTAGGGCCAAAAGAATGAAAATCTGTGATCACTTTTATTTCCTATTCAATTTTTGAGTGAAAACATAAAAGTCCATTTTCTGGCTAAACTAGAAGAGCTAGGGCCAAAAGAATGAAAACATCTGTGATCACTTTTATTTCCTACAGAAAATCGATTTTTAAGTGAAAACATTAAATTCCATTTTCTGGCTAAACTAGAAGAGCTAGGGCCAAAAGAATGATAATCTGTGATCACTTTTATTTCCTACAAAAATGCGATTTTTGAGTGAAAACATAAAAGTCCATTTTCTGGCTAAACTAGAAGAGCTAGGGCCAAAAGAATGAAAATCTGTGATCACTTTTATTTCCTACTGAAAATTGATTTTTGAGTGAAAACACAAAAGTCCATTTTCTGGCTAAACTAGAAGAGCTAGGGCCAAAAGAATGAAAACATCTGTGATCACTTTTATTTCCTACAGAAAATCGATTTTTAAGTGAAAACAAAAAAGTCCATTTTCTGGTTAAACTAGAAGAGCTAGGACCAAAAGAATGAAAATCTGTGATCACTTTTATTTCCTACAGAAAATCGATTTTTGAGTGAAAACATCTGTGATCACTTTTATTTCCTACAGAAAATCGATTTTTGAGTGAAAACAAAAAAATCCATTTTCTGACTAAACTAGAAGAGCTAGGGCCAAAAGAATGATAATCTGTGATCACTTTTATTTCCTACAAAAATGCGATTTTTGAGTGAAAACATAAAAGTCCATTTTCTGGCTAAACTAGAAGAGCTAGGACCAAAAGAATGAAAATCTGTGATCACTTTTATTTCCTACAGAAAATAGATTTTTGAGTGAAAACATAAAAGTCCATTTTCTGGCTAAACTAGAAGAGCTAGGGCCAAAAGAATGAAAATCTGTGATCACTTTTTTTGCTACAGAAAATGCGACTTTTGAGTGAAAACATAAAAGTCCATTTTCTGGCTAAACTAGAAGAGCTAGGGCCAAAAGAATGAAAATCTGTGATCACTTTTATTTCCTACCAAAATGCGGTTTTTGAGTAATAACTTTCAAGTCCTTTTTCTGGCTAAACTAGAAGAGCTAGGGCCAAAAGAATGAAAATCTGTGATCACTTTTATTTCCTATTCAATTTTTGAGTGAAAACATAAAAGTCCATTTTCTGGCTAAACTAGAAGAGCTAGGGCCAAAAGAATGAAAACATCTGTGATCACTTTTATTTCCTACAGAAAATCGATTTTTGAGTGAAAACAAAAAAGTCCATTTTCTGGCTAAACTAGAAGAGCTAGGGCCAAAAGAATGATAATCTGTGATCACTTTTATTTCCTACAAAAATGCGATTTTGAGTGAAAACATAAAAGTCCATTTTCTAGCTAAACTAGAAGAGCTAGGACCAAAAGAATGAAAATCTGTGATCACTTTTATTTCCTACAGAAAATCGATTTTTGAGTGAAAACATAAAAGTCCATTTTCTGGCTAAACTAGAAGAGCTAGGGCCAAAAGAATGAAAATCTGTGATCACTTTTATTTCCTACAGAAAATCGATTTTTGAGTGAAAACATAAAAGTCCATTTTCTGGCTAAACTAGAAGAGCTTGGACCAAAAGAATGAAAATCTGTGATCACTTTTATTTTCCACAAAAAATCGATTTTTGAGTGAAAACATAAAAGTCCATTTTCTGGCTAAACTAGAAGAGCTAGGGCCAAAAGAATGATAATCTGTGATCATTTTTATTTCCTACAAAAATGCGATTTTTGAGTGAAAACATTAAAGTCCATTTTCTGGCTAAACTAGAAGAGCTAGGGCCAAAAGAATGAAAATCTGTGTTCACTTTTATTTCCTACAAAAGATCGACCTCGAGTGAAAACATAAAAGTCCATTTTCTGGCTAAACTAGAAGAGCTAGGACCAAAAGAATGAAAATCTGTGATCACTTTTATTTCCTACAGAAAATCGATTTTTGAGTGAAAACATAAAAGTCGATTTCCTGGCTAAACTAGAAGAGCTGATCACTTTTATTTCAGAAAATCGATTTTTGAGTGAAAACATAAAAGTCCATTTTCTGGCTAAACTAGAAGAGCTAAGGCCAAAAGAATGATAATCTGTGATCACTTTTATTTCCTACCAAAATGCGATTTTTGTGTGAAAACATAAAAGTCCATTTTCTGGCTAAACTAGAAGAGCTAGGGCCAAAAAATTGAATATCTGTGATCATTTTATTTCCCATAGAATTTCAATTTTTGAGTGGAAACATAAAAGTAAATTTTCTGGCTAAACTAGAAGAGCTAGGGCCAAAAAATTGAATATCTGTGATCATTTTTATTTCCCATAGAATTTCAATTTTTGAGTGGAAACATAAAAGTAAATTTTCTGGCTAAACTAGAAGAGCTAGGGCCAAAAGATTGAATATCTGTGATCATTTTTATTTCCCATAGAATTTCAATTTTTGAGTGGAAACATAAAAGTAAATTTTCTGGCTAAACTAGAAGAGCTAGGGCCAAAAAATTGAATATCTGTGATCACTTTTATTTCCTATAGAAATTCAATTTTTGAGTGGACCCATAAAAGTCCGTTTTCTGGCTAAACTAGAAGAGCTAGGGCCAAAAGAATAAAAATATGTGATCACTTTTATTTCCTATAGAATTTCAATTTTTGAGTGGAAACATAAAAGTCCATTTTCTGGCTAAACTAGAAGAGCTAGGGCCAAAAGAATGAAAATCTGTGATCACTTTTATTTCGTATAGAATTTCAATTTTTGAGTGAAAAATAAAAGTCCATTTTCTGGCTAAAAGAATGAAAATCTGTGATCACTTTTATTTCCTATAGAATTTCAATTTTTGAGTGAAAAATAAAAGTCCATTTTCTGGCTAAACTAGAAGAGCTAGGGCCAAAAGATTGAATATATATGATCATTTTTATTTCCTATAGAATTTCAATTTTTGAGTGGAAACCAAAAAGTCCATTTTCTGGCTAAACTAGAAGAGCTAGGGCCAAAAGAATGAAAATCTGTGATCACTTTTATTTCCTACAGAAAAACGATTCTTAAGTGAAAACATTAAAGTCCATTTTCTGGCTAAACTAGAAGAGCTAGGACCAAAAGAATGAAAATCTGTGATAACTTTTATTTTCCACAAAAAATCGATTTTTGAGTGAAAACATAAAAGTCCATTTTCTGGCTAATCTAGAAGAGATAGGGCCAAAAGAATGAAAATTTGTGATCACTTTTATTTCCTACAGAAAATCAATTTTGAGTGAAAACATAAAAGTCCATTTTCTGGCTAAACTAGAAGAGCTAGTGTCAAAAGAATGATAATCTGTGATCACTTTTATTTCCTACAAAAATGCGATTTTTGAGTGAAAACATAAAAGTCCATTTTCTGGCTAAACTAGAAGAGCTAGGGCCAAAAGAATGATAATCTGTGATCACTTTTATTTCCTACAAAAATGCGATTTTTGAGTGAAAACATAAAAGTCCATTTTCTGGCTAAACTAGAAGAGCTAGGGTCAAAAGAATGAAAATCTGTGATCACTTTTATTTCCTACAAAAGATCGACCTTTGAGTGAAAACATAAAAGTCCATTTTCTGGCTAAACTAGAAGAGCTAAAAGAATGAAAATCTGTGATCACTATTATTTCCTACAGAAAATCGATTTTTGAGTGAAAACAAAAAAGTCCATTTTCTGGCTAAACTAGAAGAGCTAGGGCCAAAAGAATGATAATCTGTGATCACTTTTATTTCCTACAAAAATGCGATTTTTGAGTGAAAACATAAAAGTCCATCTTCTGGCTAAACTAGAAGAGCTAGGACCAAAAGAATGAAAATCTGTGATCACTTTTATTTCCTACAGTGATCACTTTTATTTCCTACAGAAAATCGATTTTTGAGTGAAAACATAAAAGTCCATTTTCTGGCTAAACTAGAAGAGCTAGGGCCAAAAGAATGAAAATCTGTGATCACTTTTATTTTCTACAAAAAATCGATTTTTGAGTGAAAACAAAAAAGTCCATTTTCTGACTAAACTAGAAGAGCTAGGGCCAAAAGAATGAAAATCTGTGATCACTTTTATTTCCTACAAAAAATCAATTTTTGAGTGAAAACATAAAAGTCCATTTTCTGGCTAAACTAGAAGAGCTAGGGCCAAAAGAATGAAAATCTGTGATCACTTTTATTTCCTACAGAAAATCGATTTTTGAGTGAAAACATAAAAGTCCATTTTCTGGCTAAACAAAAAAGTCCATTTTCTGACTAAACTAGAAGAGCTAGGGCCAAAAGAATGAAAATCTGTGATCACTTTTATTTCCTACAAAAAATCAATTTTTGAGTGAAAACATAAAAGTCCATTTTCTGGCTAAACTAGAAGAGCTAGGGCCAAAAGAATGAAAATCTGTGATCACTATTATTTCCTACAGTGATCACTTTTATTTCCTACAGAAAATCGATTTTTGAGTGAAAACATAAAAGTCCATTTTCTGGCTAAACTAGAAGAGCTAGGGCCAAAAGAATGAAAATCTGTGATCACTTTTATTTCCTACTGAAAATTGATTTTTGAGTGAAAACATAAAAGTCCATTTTCTGGCTAAACTAGAAGAGCTAGGGCCAAAAGAACGAAAACTAGAAGAGCTAGGGCCAAAAGAATGAAAATCTGTGATCACTTTTTTTCCCACAGAAAATCGATTTTTGAGTGAAAACATAAAAGTCCATTTTCTGGCTAAACTAGAAGAGCTAGGGCCAAAAGAATGAAAATCTGTGATCACTTTTATTTCCTACAGAAAATCGATTTTTGAGTGAAAACATAAAAGTCCATTTTCTGGCTAAACTAGAAGAGCTAGGGCCAAAAGAATGAAAATCTGTGATCACTTTTATTTCCTACTGAAAATTGATTTTTGAGTGAAATAATAAAAGTCCATTTTCTGACTAAACTAGAAGAGCTAGGGCCAAAAGAATGAAAATCTGTGATCACTTTTATTTCTTAGAAAAAATCAATTGTGAGTGAAAACATAAAAGTCCATTTTCTGGCTAAACTAGAAGAGCTAGGGCGAAAAGAATGAAAATCTGTGATCACATTTTTTCCCACAGAAAATCGATTTTTGAGTGAAAACATAAAAGTCCATTTTCTGGCTAAACTAGAAGAGCTAGGGCCAAAAGAATGAAAATCTGTGATCACTTTTATTTCCTACAGAAAATCGATTTTTGAGTGAAAACATAAAAGTCCATTTTCTGGCTAAACTAGAAGAGCTAGGGCCAAAAGAATGAAACTCTGTGATCACTTTTATTTCCTACTGAAAATTGATTTTGAGTGAAAACATAAAAGTCCATTTTCTGGCTAAACTAGAAGAGCTAGGGCCAAAAGAATGAAAATCTGTGATCACTTTTATTTCCTACAAAAAATCAATTTTTGAGTGAAAACATTAAAGTCCATTTTCTGGCTAAACTAGAAGAGCTAGGGCCAAAAGAACGAAAATCTGTGATCACTTTTATTTCCTACAGAAAATCGATTTTTGAGTGAAAACATAAAAGTCCATTTTCTGGCTAAACTAGAAGAGCTAGGGCCAAAAGAATGAAAATCTGTGATCACTTTTATTTCCTACTGAAAATTGATTTTTGAGTGAAAACATAAAAGTCCATTTTCTGGCTAAACTAGAAGCGCTAGGGCCAAAAGAACGAAAATCTGTGATCACTTTTATTTCCTACAGAAAATCGATTTTTGAGTGAAAACATAAAAGTCCATTTTCTGGCTAAACTAGAAGAGCTAGGGCCAAAGGAGTGAAAATCTGTGATCACTTTTACTTTCTACAAAAACTCGATTTTTGAGGGAAAACTAAATGTCCATTTTCTGGCTAAACTAGAAGAGCTAGGGCCAAAAGAATGAATATCTGTGATCATTTTTATTTCCTACCAAAGTGCGATTTTTGAGTAAAAACATAAAAGTCCATTTTCTGGCTAAACTACAAGAGCTAGGGCCAAAAGAATGAAAATCTGTGATCACTTTTATTTCCTACCAAAATACGATTTTTGAGTAAAAACATAAAAGTCCATTTTCTGGCTAAACTAGAAGAGCTAGGGCCAAAAGAATGAAAATCTGTGATCACTTTTGTTTCCTACCAAAATGCGATTTTTGAGTAAAAACATAAAAGTCCATTTTCTGGCTAAACTAGAAGAGCTAGGCCCAAAAGGATGAAAATCTGTGATCACTTTTATTTTCTTCCAAAATGCGATTTTTGGGTGAAAACATAAAAGTCCATTTTCTAGCTGAACTAAAAGAGCTAGGGCCAAAAGAATGAAAATCTGTGATCACTTTATTTCCGACAGAAACTCGATTTTTTAGTGAAAACATAAAACTCCATTTTCTGGAGGAGGAGCTAGGGCAAAAAAATCTAACTAACTAACTAACTAACTAACTAACTAACTAACTAACTAACTAACTAACTAACTAACTAACTAACTAACTACTAACTAACTACTAACTAACTAACTAACTAACTAACTAACTAACTAACTAACTAACTAACTAACTAACTAACTAACTAACTAACTAACTAACTAACTAACTAACTAACTAACTAACTAACTAACTAACTAACTAACTAACTAACTAACTAACTAACTAACTAACTAACTAACTAACTAACTAACTAACTAACTAACTAACTAACTAACTAACTAACTAACTAACTACTAACTAACTAACTAACTAACTAACTACTAACTAACTAACTAACTAACTAACTAACTAACTAACTAACTAACTACTAACTAACTAACTAACTAACTAACTAACTACTAACTAACTAACTAACTAACTAACTAACTAACTAACTAACTAACTAACTAACTAACTAACTACTAACTAACTAACTAACTAACTAACTAACTAACTAACTAACTAACTAACTAACTAACTAACTAACTAACTAACTAACTAACTAACTAACTAACTACTAACTAACTAACTAACTAACTAACTAACTAACTAACTAACTAACTAACTAACTAACTAACTAACTAACTAACTAACTAACTAACTAACTAACTAACTAACTAACTAACTAACTAACTAACTAACTACTAACTAACTAACTAACTAACTAACTAACTAACTAACTAACTAACTAACTAACTAACTAACTAACTAACTAACTAACTAACTAACTAACTAACTAACTAACTAACTAACTAACTAACTAACTAACTAACTAACTAACTAACTAACTAACTAACTAACTAACTACTAACTAACTAACTAACTAACTAACTAACTAACTAACTAACTAACTACTAACTAACTAACTAACTACTAACTAACTAACTAACTAACTAACTAACTAACTAACTAACTAACTAACTAACTACTAACTAACTAACTAACTAACTAACTAACTAACTAACTAACTAACTAACTAACTAACTAACTAACTAACTAACTAACTAACTAACTAACTAACTAACTAACTAACTAACTAACTAACTAACTAACTAACTAACTAACTAACTAACTAACTAACTAACTAACTAACTAACTAACTAACTAACTAACTAACTAACTAACTAACTAACTAACTAACTAACTAACTAACTAACTAA
The DNA here is from genome assembly GCF_015586225.1 of Lucilia sericata. NCBI lineage: Eukaryota > Metazoa > Arthropoda > Insecta > Diptera > Calliphoridae > Lucilia > Lucilia sericata. Next base: position 39,471 of record NW_023994929.1, read on the forward strand.
CTAACTAACTAACTAACTAACTAACTAACTAACTAACTAACTAACTAACTAACTAACTAACTAACTAACTAACTAACTAACTAACTAACTAACTAACTAACTAACTAACTAACTAACTAACTAACTAACTAACTAACTAACTAACTAACTACTAACTAACTAACTAACTAACTAACTAACTAACTAACTAACTAACTAACTAACTAACTAACTACTAACTAACTAACTAACTAACTAACTAACTAACTAACTAACTAACTAACTAACTAACTAACTAACTAACTAACTAACTAACTAACTAACTAACTAACTAACTAACTAACTAACTAACTAACTAACTAACTAACTAACTAACTAACTAACTAACTAACTAACTAACTAACTAACTAACTAACTAACTAACTAACTAACTAACTAACTAACTAACTAACTAACTAACTAACTAACTAACTACTAACTAACTAACTAACTAACTAACTAACTACTAACTACTAACTAACTAACTAACTAACTAACTAACTACTAACTAATAACTAACTAACTAACTAACTAACTAACTAACTAACTAACTAACTAACTAACTAACTAACTAACTAACTAACTAACTAACTACTAACTAACTAACTAACTAACTAACTAACTACTAACTAACTAACTAACTAACTAACTAACTAACTACTAACTAACTAACTAACTAACTAACTAACTAACTAACTAACTAACTAACTAACTAACTAACTAACTAACTAACTGACTAACTAACTAACTAACTAACTAACTAACTAACTAACTAACTCAACTAACTAACTAACTAACTAACTAACTAACTAACTATATAACAAACACATAACAGTTTTTCTTGTGAATTATGGGCTCTCTAGATTAACCTTTTCAAACCATATCATATATTTGTAGCATATACATTGATAGAAAGTAGTCATTATATCCTCATAATGTATTTTTGTTTATGTTAACGATCAATATTTCGATGTGTTACAAATGAAATTTATAAATCTAGTTGCATTTCAAACCTTTTATAGGGTTATATCATAATAAAATAAATATTGTACCCAGGGTTATATAAGAACAATCACAAAATATTTATTATAATGAAATAAATTATCAAGAAAACCCGAAAGCACAGTTATGATTTCTCTGAGACTCCTTTTGTTATCTTGTAAAATAATGAAAAAATACTTGTAATAACTTTGTATGTGTGAATGCAATATTTGTGTAGTCATGACAACATGACTTTTAAAAAGTGTTCCGTTACACTTGTACTAGTTAGGAAACCTCTTGTTTTTGTTAATAATGGTTATCAATATGTTGTATATGAAACTTCTGTTAGTTGTTGTCTTTTTGAAAATGTGATTTTTTCCAAATAATTTGCTTTTATTTTCTATCTAAATAAAATATCATATAACCAAACATCATCATTTGTAAGAGCAACCAAAAAGTATCATTTAGAAAAAAAGAATTCTATAAATTTAATAGAGCAGAAATAATTAGTAGTATGTAGCGTAGTTTGTTACAATTTATTTTTAACTCTTATTTTATTTTCTCCTTATTATTTTGCTCATTTTATTTTCATTATTTTGTTAAATATTTTTTTGTCTTTGATTGTTATTTTATTTGTTAGTTAACTAGTTGTTGGCTTCAACATGACTGTTGTCATCATAACAATAATAATAATAATGTTTTTCTTATTATAACAATAGTATACTTACGTACTCACTGACATATTTACTAATACTTGCAAGTGTATATTAAAATAAAAAGTATTGAAAAAATAAGGAAAAAAAATTCTAGGAATAACTACAAAGGGTTCTTTATTATCATATCTTAGAATTGTTATGGATATATGAGATAAAAGGAAATAAATCATAATGATGATAAAACATTTTTAGGCATATGGGAGCTTTAAAACGTTTGTTAAAAGAAAATATTAAATAAATTAAATAATAAGAAACAAAATATTTATCAAAGCTATTGCAAAAACTCTTAAAAATTTGTATCAAAAACGTATGAGTATTATGTTAAACTAGAAATTTAATATTGATCATACGCCTCTTATTAGTTTATCTTACTTTTGTAGGCCAATAATTGTATGCTACAGAATATATGCAAAATTAATAGGAGCTTATGAGTGTTATATTTTCATAACTTTAGTTAAATATCAATCATACGCCCTATATAACTATTACTTTATCTCACTTTTGTGGGCCCATTATAATATGCTACAGCAAATAATCAAAGAGAATGGGTGCGTATGAGTGTTATAATTTCTTAACTTTAGTTAAATATCAATCATACGCCCTATATAACTATTACTTTACACTTTTGTAGGCCCATTATAATATGCTACAGAAAATATGCAAAAAGAATAAGAGCGTATGAGTGTTATAATTTCTTAACTTTAATTAAATATCAATCATACGCCCTACATAACTTAATCAAGAGAAAAGTGTTCATATAAAAAGAGGATATAAATTCGTGTGATTCTCTCTTGATATGAACAAAATACGTTAAATGTAAATATGAAACAATTTTGATGATTTTAAGCAACGAAAAATTTTGTTTATGTTGGCCCTTTTTTCTGTAATAAAGAATAACCATTAACTATTTTTATTTTTTCAAAAAGTGTTGACATTTAACACCAAAAAACTACAATACAACACAAAAACAGAACACTTTACAAAACAATAGAAAAATCATAGTCATTCACTCGTTCATTTTACTCAACCAAACAAAGAAAAATTTCAACTTTATTGTTTTATATTAATAGAAGAAAAATAAACACTCGCACTCACACACTCTCAAAATGATAATAAAGCTCACTTCTGCAAATAGAATAATATGAAATGCTAGTTATTGTTCTAAACAACAATAATAAATAATAATAACAATGACCCATAAAATATGCTACAAAATAGTAAACATTATTTTATACAAAAAAGAAAATCTCTCACCACAACAATAATGTTTAACATAAAAAAAAACAATAAAGAAAAACAAATTTTACTACCAGTAATAATAATAACAATAATAAAAATAATTTTCATAAAATTTTCTTCCAAAAAAATAAAATACATATTGTTAAATTTCTTGTATACATATACGAATTTTATTTTACATACTTTGTTAAAATAGATTTTAATTTGAAATATTACTTTACTAACAAAAAAAAAAAAAAAACACAACTTTATTACCTTTTGTCTGCTGCTTGTTATTAGTTGAGAATTTTTATTAAAATTTATGATTTTTCTAATTTCTTTTCAATTTTGTGTAGACAAAAAAACGTAGAAAAAGTAAAAAATTAAAACCCATTATCATTAGAATAATTTGTTTTATGTTGCTATTTTGTTCAATCTGCACTTTTAGTAATTCATTCATATTTTTTGTTATTATTTTAAAATAACAAAACACAAAGATACACATCATTAATATTCGTTAGTTTATAATTTATATATTTGTGTATGTGCACGAGCGCATGAGTAGGTGTAATTGAACCTGTGCAGGTTTAAAACGGGCACTTAAATAATCAAATCATTTGAAATAATGAAAACAAACTACACTACAGACTATAGACTAGACTATAAACTAGACTATAAACTAGACTATACTAGACTATAGACTAGACTAGAACTAGACTATAGACTAGACTATAGACTAGACTATAGACTAGACTATAGACTAGACTATAGACTAGACTATAGACTAGACTAGATAGACTAGACTATAGACTAGACTAGACTAGACTATAGACTAGACTATAGACTAGACTAGACTAACTAGACTAGAACTATAGACTAGACTATAGACTAGACTATAGACTAGACTATAGACTAGACTATAGACTACTATAGACTAGACTATAGACTAGACTATAGACTAGACTATAGACTAGACTATAGACTAGACTATAGACTAGACTATACTATAGACTAGACTATAGACTAGACTATAGACTAGACTATAGACTAGACTATAGACTAGACTATAGACTAGACTATAGACTAGACTATAGACTAGACTATAGACTATAGACTAGACTATAGACTAGACTATAGACTAGACTATAGACTAGACTATAGACTAGACGATAGACTAGACTATAGACTAGACTATAGACTAGACTATAGACTAGACTATAGACTAGACTATAGACTATAGACTAGACTATAGACTAGACTATAGACTATAGACTAGACTATAGACTAGACTATAGACTAGACTATAGACTAGACTAGACTAGACTATAGACTAGACTATAGGCTAGACTATAGACTAGACTATAGACTATAGACTAGACTATAGACTATAGACTAGACTATATACTAGACTATAGACTAGACTATAGACTAGACTATAGACTAGACTATAGACTAGACTATAGACTAGACTATAGTATTTCCTGGACTTTTGTCATTTAATTCTTTTAAATACTTATTGAATTCCTTCATATTTTTCACTTAAAAAATGAGAAAATCGAGTATAATCAAAGCATATTTCCAAAGAACAGCATCACTATGTACCACCAACAAGAAAGAAAATTATGATTAAAACTTTAAGAGATGAATGCACCTTCAACACGTCAACGCCTTTAAAGTTTAACACTACTTCCACCTCTCCTAAAGAGGTAAAACAGACATGTTGATTTTAACATGAAACACCACTCAACGCATCAAAAATATAGATGAGCAAAAAAGAAAAAATCAGGGATATCTCTTAGTCTGTCTGTCTTCCTTTTCGTTTTTTTTTTTAAATAAAAGGAGAAAACAAACAAATGAAAAAGTTTCCACTCGCTAACCGTACAAAGGTATTCCCTTTATTTGTAAGTATAAGTGTATGTATAAAGGTGTGCGTATTAAATATGTAAGTGTGTTTAACATAAATATAAATCAGTTTGGAACATTAGTGTCAGTTGGGTTTATTAACTATTTAATGGAGCTTCGAGATGTAGCATATTTCTTGCTTGCTTCCACGCCAACTCTTGAATTTTTTTGCTTTATTTTTTTGTTTCACTCCATAAATGATTTTGATGATGATTTATATTGAAATTATGCGAGCATAGATAAATATATTAAGGCGCACACAGACAACAAACAATTTGATTTATAATGGGTGGAAAAGTAAATAATATCATAAATATTTGTATACACATACATAGACACTCAGCCACTTAAAATGGAACCAACAACAACAAATATAAATGATTTTAAAATCATTTTCAAATCAATCAATTAGTTAATAAAGATCAAAGATGCAATCTATTAAGGGAGGAAGATCTTTTTGTAAAAACTAATTTATATTAAGTACAAAGTTGTTAAATTAAGGTTCAGCTTAAGTTTTGTGAAAAAACAGGGAATTAAACTTAAAAAGTTTAAGAAAATAGATTTCATTAAATATTAATAAATGTTATTTATAAATAGGGATGCCAATCCCGAAATCCCGATCCCGAAAATCCCGGGATTTTTCGGGATTGGCAAATCCCGAATCCCGGGATTTGGAAAATAAATCCCGGGATTTTTTCGGGATTAGAATATCCCGAAACCCGGGATTTTTCAAAATAAATCCCGGGATTTGTTTCAAAAACTGTTTTTATTTTCTTTTTTTGAGCCATAATTTTCATTAACTTGAAAATTACGATCTTATTTTATTTTCGACTCATGCAAAACTAAATTCCGCAGAGCTAATTTTATACATATTTAAACCTTTTATTTTTTAAAGTGGTATGATTCCATACACATAGCACATATAAATTTATTTATTCACTTCGTTTATATACCCTACACCACTTTAGTGGGGAGGGTATATTGGGTTTGTGCTGATTTTTGTTATGCACAATAATATTGGTCCTATACCTACCTTAATATATACCAATCGGCTCAGAATCATTTTCTGAGTCGATTAAGCTATGTCCGTCCGTCTGTCCGTCCGTCCGTCCGTGTAAACCTTGTAATCAAACTACAGCAATTTTGAAGATAATTCTATAAAATTTTGCATGATCTTCTATTGTACTAGAGACGGATCCTATTGAAAATGGGTAACATCGGTCCAATACTTGACCTAGCCTCCATACAACTGAACCCGATGAATAGGGCTTTTAAGTTTATAATTATGTTTAATATACTCGTATCTCGACAAAAAGCTGCAAAGCCAAGTTCTATACTAGCCTTCATGACCCTGATGTATTTTTTGATGATACGGCCTCATTTGACCCTAGCTCCTATACAAAGCCCCCTTCGAAATATGACTTAAATGTACACAATTTTATTCAACAAAAAATAGCTAAAGTATATCTGAGGCAAGGTACAATTCAACTTAGATGCTTTATTATGAACAATAAATCACATTTTATTTTATAACTGGTGTAGGGTATTATATGGTAGGCTTCGCCCAACTATAACTTCTTACTTGTTAACACATCGAAATGCTGGTCGTAGACCGACCCAAAAAGTATACACATTCTGTGTCTGTAAGCTAAAAACACGAGTTAGAAGACTCATTCCATTTGTGATGCAAATTTGGACCAAAATTGACACAAGAAAACCTAATTGGACCTCCTCTGAAAATCACATTGATGCTGATATTAATATCAATACATTACAATATTTTGATGGTGGGTATTTAATTTCGGCACAGTCGAATACAAACTTTATTTTCAATACTAGAGGATTTTACATTTCTAACTTTCTACAAATCTGAGTGATACCGGTAAAGGTAAATTACCTTGTTCTGAATGCACATAAAATTTTAAATTAATACTACGAATATAATAACATGTTCCAAAACTAACATGTATTTTGTGTAAAGTTCCAAATATTTTTCAAAGAATAGGTTCTAAATTAATGTACGGATAATTGAATTGGTATCTGTTATAATTATTAGTTCACATGGAACAGTATGAGGTTTTAAAAAGTGCTTATGTCTAATTTCGGAACTTGATATTTATTTAGGAAGTAAGTATGTATTTAAAAAGTTTCAGAAATTATGCAATTCTGAAAGTTTTTATTTAAAAATTGGAATTAATTGGATTGTTTTAATTTAAATATATCTTCTGTCTGCTAAATTTCCACAAAATTAAACAATTTTCTTTACAAATATGATGATTTAAAGATTTTCATATATAAAATAAATAAATTCATGTAATCCCGAAATCCCGAAAAATCCCGGGATCCCGATATTTCGGGATCCCGGGATTGCAATTTTCAAAATCCCGAATCCCGGGATTTGTGAAAGCCAGTCCCGTTTGGCATCCCTATTTATAAAGAAAGACAAAGTGCGGTTCTTTTAATGGGTTAAAGTTTAAATTTTTAAATTTATCTTTATAATACCAACATCTCCTGTTACTGTCTACTGTTTTTATTAAAAGAAAATTTATAACAGTCACATTTTACAAAACTGTCGGTGGGAATTCTTAAAATAAACTTTTAGTAATTTTATTTAAATATACGAGCTGCACAATGAAACCAATAAACAAACACTCCTTTTGCTCCTACATTCCCACCTACCCCCAAATAACTGTACATACATCCATAAGTATATACCAGCAGAATCTTTGGCAAACAACTTAATTAAGTCAATATATTAAATAATATTAAACCAGAAATGTTTGGGTTGTCAGTCAGTGAATGCTGTGATATTTTATTTGGCGGCATTTTTTAAAATGCACAACAGGGGAGCCATTATTTAACTTCATTAAACTACATTTTTGTCGTTTTTCTTTAAATAAACTTAAAAACAAAAATAAACACAATTTTTACACTTATACAACTAACTAAAAGACCAACAATAACAACAACAGCCACACCACATACATACTTACATGCATAGATATAAAAATGTGACAAGGACAACAAAACCAACTAACAACCGACAACAATTTACAACAAAATAACACATTTAAACACACTAACACACACACTCTCACCCATTCAGTAAGATAGATAAACAAAAGGATGGACGGACGGACATACTAACCAAACAAACAACCAGTCAGCTAACCAACAACAACATCAGCAATTACAACAACGAGCATAACCACACATACACATCTACAAGTTGTAAAAAATAACCAATGTAACACACATTCATACATCCTTTGTGAATGTACATATGTATGTGAAAATAAACAACAAAATAAATAACAATGAATGAACTGAGTGAATTGAATGAATGAAATGAATGCGACGAATATAATAGAGCAACAGTAGCTCACTAATAGTTACATTTGAAAACTAAATTTGTATGAGTGAAATGTATAAAGTGTAAAGTTAAATAACTATCTATCTATCGATTTATATATCCATCTATCTATCTATCTATCTATCTATCTATCTATCTATCTATCTATATCTATCTATCTATCTATCTATCTATCTATCTATCTATCTATCTATCTATCTATCTATCTATCTATCTATCTATCTATCTATCTATCTATCTATCATCTATCTAATCTATCTATCTATCTATCTATCTATCTATCTATCTATCTATCTATCTATCTATCTATCTATCTATCTATCTATCTATCTATCTATCTATCTATCTATCTATCTATCTATCTAGCTATCTATCTATCTATCTATCTATCTATCTATCTATCTATCTATCTATCTATCTATCTATCTATCTATCTATCTATCTATCTATCTATCTATCTATCTATCTATCTATCTATCTATCTATCTATCTATCTATCTATCTATCTATCTATCTATCTATCTATCTATCTATCTATCTATCTAATCTATCTATCTATCTATCTATCTATCTATCTATCTATCTATCTATCTATCTATCTATCTATCTATCTTATCTATCTATCTATCTATCTATCTATCTATCTATCTATCTTATCATCTATCTATCTATCTATCTATCTATCTATCTATCTATCTATCTATCTATCTATCTATCTATCTATCTATCTATCTATCTATCTATCTATCTATCTATCTATCTATCTATCTATCTATCTATCTATCTATCTATCTATCTATCTATCTATCTATCTATCTATCTATCTATCTATCTATCTTCTATCTATCTATCTATCTATCTATCTATCTATCTATCTATCTATCTATCTATCTATCTATCTATCTATCTATCTATCTATCTATCTATCTATCTATCTATCTATCTATCGATCTATCTATCTATCTATCTATCTATCTATCTATCTATCTATCTATCTATCTATCTATCTATCTATCTATCTATCTATCTATCTTATCTATCTATCTATCTATCTATCTATCTATCTATCTATCTATCTATCTATCTATCTATCTTATCTATCTATCTATCTATCTATCTATCTATCTATCTATCTATCTATCTATCTATCTATCTATCTATCTATCTATCTATCTATCTATCTATCTATCTATCTATCTATCTATCTATCTATCTATCTATCTTATCTATCTATCTATCTATCTATCTATCTATCTATCTATCTACTATCTATCTATCCTACTATCTATTATCTATCTATCTATCTATCTATCTATCTATCTATCTATCTATCTATCTATCTATCTATCTATCTATCTATCTATCTATCTATCTTATCTATCTATCTATCTATCTATCTATCTATCTATCTATCTACTATCTATCTATCTACTATCTATCTACATAAAATTCTGTTTGTTTGCAAGACATGCATACATTCAAGTATATCGCACACTCCTATTAAAGTGCAAAAATTTGTATAAAACAGTGTGTTTCTTAAAGATTTTTATCATCATCTTTCAACATAATATAGCTACCACATCAGTTATATTATATCAAAACAAAAAACATACTAAAGTTTAACAATAATATACGTATGTATATCTTAATTTGTCTACTTCCGTTTCCGTGTTGGAGGGAGAAAACTTAATAGAAAAAACACACTTAAATTCATCTCTCTTAACTTTTGTGTATCATTTCAAACAGCACAACAGTATTCATTTTGTTTGTTTATTTTATTGAGTTGATGTACTCTTACATCCTCCGGTTTCATTGACAATAAAATGTAATTTCTATTGCTGGTTTGTGGAACTTATGTTTTTTTATTTTTATACATTTTCTATAGTTATTTTATTTGACTGTTTGTTACTTTCATTGGTCATTGCTTTAACCAGTAGTAGTAACCACCATGACCGTCAGCAACCACATTACCACCATCGCTATCATCAGTGTGGCCATTATTATCTTTATTTTCAATTTTTTTCTATATAAAGGAAAAAAGAGATATTTTATTGTAATTTTTTTTTTCCAGCATTAACGTGATATGTATGGTACAGCGGGGCGTTTGTTACGAAAAAAGACAACATGGCTAATACCTACGTTTTTATGGATTTAGTCTAGACTATTCTATAGCCTAGAGTCTAGTCTATAGTCTAGTCTATAGTCTAGTCTATAGTCTAGTCTATAGTCTAGTCTATAGTCTAGTCTATAGTCTAGTCTATAGTCTAGTCTATAGTCTATCTATAGTCTAGTCTATAGTCTAGTCTATAGTCTAGTCTATAGTCTAGTCTATAGTCTAGTCTATAGTCTAGTCTATAGTCTAGTCTATAGTCTAGTCTATAGTCTAGTCTTTAGTCTAGTCTATAGTCTAGTCTATAGTCTAGTCTATAGTCTAGTCTATAGTCTAGTCTATAGTCTAGTCTATAGTCTAGTCTATAGTCTAGTCTATAGTCTAGTCTATAGTCTAGTCTATAGTCTAGTCTATAGTCTAGTCTATAGTCTATAGTCTAGTCTATAGTCTAGTCTATAGTCTAGTCTATAGTCTAGTCTATAGTCTAGTCTATAGTCTAGTCTATAGTCTAGTCTATAGTCTAGTCTATAGTCTAGTCTATAGTCTAGTCTATAGTCTAGTCTATAGTCTAGTCTATAGTCTAGTCTATAGTCTAGTCTATAGTCTAGTCTATAGTCTAGTCTATAGTCTAGTCTATAGTCTAGTCTATAGTCTAGTCTATAGTCTAGTCTATAGTCTAGTCTATAGTCTAGTCTATAGTCTAGTCTATAGTCTAGTCTATAGTCTAGTCTATAGTCTAGTCTATAGTCTAGTCTATAGTCTAGTCTATAGTCTAGTCTATAGTCTAGTCTATAGTCTAGTCTATAGTCTAGTCTATAGTCTAGTCTATAGTCTAGTCTATAGTCTAGTCTATAGTCTAGTCTATAGTCTAGTCTATAGTCTAGTCTATAGTCTAGTCTATAGTCTAGTCTATAGTCTAGTCTATAGTCTAGTCTTTAGTCTAGTCTATAGTCTAGTCTATAGTCTAGTCTATAGTCTAGTCTATAGTCTAGTCTATAGTCTAGTCTATAGTCTAGTCTATAGTCTAGTCTATAGTCTAGTCTATAGTCTAGTCTATAGTCTAGTCTATAGTCTATAGTCTAGTCTATAGTCTAGTCTATAGTCTAGTCTATAGTCTAGTCTATAGTCTAGTCTATAGTCTAGTCTATAGTCTAGTCTATAGTCTAGTCTATAGTCTAGTCTATAGTCTAGTCTATAGTCTAGTCTATAGTCTAGTCTATAGTCTAGTCTATAGTCTAGTCTATAGTCTAGTCTATAGTCTAGTCTATAGTCTAGTCTATAGTCTAGTCTATAGTCTAGTCTATAGTCTAGTCTACAGTCTAGTCTATAGTCTAGTCTATAGTCTAGTCTATAGTCTAGTCTATAGTCTAGTCTATAGTCTAGTCTATAGTCTAGTCTATAGTCTAGTCTATAGTCTAGTCTATAGTCTAGTCTATAGTCTAGTCTATAGTCTAGTCTATAGTCTAGTCTATAGTCTAGTCTATAGTCTAGTCTATAGTCTAGTCTATAGTCTAGTCTATAGTCTAGTCTATAGTCTAGTCTATAGTCTAGTCTATAGTCTAGTCTATAGTCTAGTCTATATCTAGTCTATAGTCTAGTCTATAGTCTAGTCTATAGTCTAGTCTATAGTCTAGTCTATAGTCTAGTCTATAGTCTAGTCTATAGTCTAGTCTATAGTCTAGTCTATAGTCTAGTCTATAGTCCAGTCTATAGTCTAGTCTATAGTCTAGTCTATAGTCTAGTCTATAGTCTAGTCTATAGTCTAGTCTATAGTCTAGTCTAGTCTATAGTCTAGTCTATAGTCTAGTCTATAGTCTAGTCTAGTCTATAGTCTAGTCTATAGTCTAGTCTATAGTCTAGTCTATAGTCTGGTCTATAGTCTAGTCTATAGTCTAGTCTATAGTCTAGTCTATAGTCTAGTCTATAGTCTAGTCTATAGTCTAGTCTATAGTCTAGTCTATAGTCTAGTCTATAGTCTAGTCTATAGTCTAGTCTATAGTCTAGTCTATAGTCTAGTCTATAGTCTAGTCTATAGTCTAGTCTATAGTCTAGTCTATAGTCTAGTCTATAGTCTAGTCTATAGTCTAGTCTATAGTCTAGTCTATAGTCTAGTCTATAGTCTAGTCTATAGTCTAGTCTATAGTCTAGTCTATAGTCTAGTCTATAGTCTAGTCTATAGTCTAGTCTATAGTCTAGTCTATAGTCTAGTCTATAGTCTAGTCTATAGTCTAGTCTATAGTCTATCTATAGTCTAGTCTATAGTCTAGTCTATAGTCTAGTCTATAGTCTAGTCTAGTCTATAGTCTAGTCTATAGTCTAGTCTATAGTCTAGTCTATAGTCTAGTCTAGTCTATAGTCTAGTCTATAGTCTAGTCTATAGTCTAGTCTTAGTCTAGTCTATAGTCTAGTCTATAGTCTAGTCTATAGTCTAGTCTATAGTCTAGTCTATAGTCTAGTCTATAGTCTAGTCTATAGTCTAGTCTATAGTCTAGTCTATAGTCTAGTCTATAGTCTAGTCTATAGTCTAGTCTATAGTCTAGTCTATAGTCTAGTCTATAGTCTAGTCTATAGTCTAGTCTATAGTCTAGTCTATAGTCTAGTCTATAGTCTAGTCTATAGTCTAGTCTATAGTCTAGTCTATAGTAGTCTATGTCTAGCTAGTCTAGTCTAGCTAGTCTATGTCCTAGTATGTCTAGTCCTAGTCTATAGTCTAGATCTATAGTCTAGTCCTATAGTCTAATCTATTGTCTAGTCTCTAGTCTAATATGTAGTCTAGCCTATGAGTTTAGTGTAAACTCTATTTCTCTAGTCTAGCATAGTATTGTCCTATATTCTAGTAATATTTCTTGTCTATGGATAGTATACATATAGTCCATTTCTAGTATATAGTTCTATACGCTTGGTTTTGTAAAACAGAAAAGTTCCTTTTCCCTTTAAAAACCGTCACCATCATCTTCTCAATAAACCTTGTTAATGTGTTACGTTGATTTATATATTTTCTTTGAATTCCACTTTTTACTTTTAAAGTGATCATTCCACCTACCGGACACAGTACCCTTAAGGGTTATATAAAGTCATGTTTTATTTTCTATTTCTTAAACAATTTTTTTGATTTATATCTTTTACTTTTCAATTTTAATTTAAATTTGTCCATAAAAAATAATAATAATAATGACAATAATTCATTTTTAAAACCACCTCACTTAAATATAAACATTAAAATAACGAAATGGGTAGAAGCCTGCTGGAAAAAAAAAACTTAAGTAAAATTGAGTGGTATAGTATTGTACAGAAAAAAAATCAACAAATTTATTGGTCACACTCGACCTATGAGGATGTTGGCACATAAATATTTTCTTAATATCAATTTTATATTCTTGTTTGTGTTGCTGCATACAAAACAAATTACAAGATAATAAACATTATAAAATGAGAGAACGCCTTTTCATATACTACTACTCACATTAAGATACATTTATATGGTTAAATGTATGTATGTATATAGTAATATTGTGTATTTATATGGACAGACAGACATATAAAAAACATAAATTTACACAAAGAAATTGTTTATAGACACCTACAAACAAGTTAACCAAACTTACACACTCACACATGTGGAAGGAACATTTTCAAAATATTGGGGTAATATGAAAAGTTTTTTGGAGGATTTTATTGGAATATCAAGGTCTAGATTTCAAGTTAAAAATCTCTTGAAAGCAAACCCATCTCTTCGATAATGAAAGCTCTTTTAAGCTTGCCCTCTTACAATGACACTACAGAGAGGTAAACATTAACACAAACCTACTTATACGAAGTCAAATACAAACCAGCAATTTGTAAACAAGGGAGCAATAAAATCTCCCGACACAAGCTCACATACAAATACAAGGTTTTTATTATCATCCTCTCAAGAATAATAACAACAAGAACAACATTTATTATTATTTACTTTCTCTCTAAGCAATAATGTGAATTTGAATAAATTTAATGAAATGAAATCCAAATCGAAACATAAATTGCATGAATTAACAATTTGATTACTTTTCGTATAATTTTCTCCTTTTTTCTCAAGCTTGTGCTCTTAATAAAAACAAAATTTGTTTTTAATACAAATATAGGTTTGACTGGACAGACTGAAATGCAGACATATAAAAGTGTATAAGAAACGCTTGATTTGTAGGAGCTTTATGAGGGAAAGAAAGAAAAGTAATTTTTATGGAAACCACAATATTTTTGGTTTAATGTTAATAGTATGCTGTCAAATTTGTAATTACTCCCAAAAAATTCAATTTTTATTGTTACAATAATAAGATTTGAGATAATAATGGACACAATAAAGCAAAATGAGAAATTATGTAAATAAGGATCTTCTTTCTAAAAAAAAGTACTAAGTAGATCCCTTTATTTATCAAAAAAACAAGATCCCAGAAAATCTGAAAAAATTACCTAAATATCACTTAAACTCTTACATATTTATGCCTATTCTTTTAAAGATCTTTCGATAATACCCCCTCAATTAAATAAAATTTATAAGACAATTATTAAATAATAATGTACAAGAATTAATGTTCTTTTAGTCCTAACAATGTTTGTTTTTAAATAAATTAAGAACATAATAATAACTTAATGCCAGGCCAGAAGTATATAATTTATTACTTAGTTTAATATGTCTTTTTAATTGCCATTTTTTTTATAGATTTTAGAGTATTGGTCTGTGTTTTACAAATAATTTTCAACACTAATTGCTCAGTAAATTTAAATTAAATTATTTCAATGTCTTTACTAATTATAACAGTAAATTATACAGGAAATATTAGCAATTAAATTAGTTATAAATATAATGGAACAGAAAATTAATTAAGAAATTGTAGACAGATTTGGTCGACCATATGAGACACTTCACCCGAGGAAGTAGAAATTGGAGGAGTCAAATAACTCCTCAGGGTCTCTGAGCTTAAGTTCGGCAAGATGAGCTTAGACTGTCAACACAAACCTACCCCAGATACATTGGCTGACTTACTAATATTACTAACTTTCTAACTTACTAACTTACTAACTTACTAACTTACTAACTTACTAACTTACTAACTTACTAACTTACTACTTACTAACTTACTAACTTACTACTTACTAACTTAGTAACTTATACTTACTAACTTACTACTTACTAATTTACTAACTTACTACTTACTAACTTACTACTACTTACTAACTTTCTAACTTACTAACTTACTACTTACTACTTACTATTACTAATTTACTAACTTACTTACTTACTACTTACTAATTACTAACTTACTACTTACTACTTCTACTTACTACTACTAACTTACTACTTACTTTTACTACTTACTACTTACTACTTACTTTACTACTTACTTACTTACTACTTACTACTTACTACTTACTACTTACTACTACTTACTTACTACTTACTACTTACTACTTACTTACTTACTTACTTACTTACTACTTACTACTTACTACTTACTTACTTACTACTTACTTACTTACTTACTTACTTACTTACTTACTTACTTACTTACTTACTTACTTACTTACTTACTTACTTACTTACTTACTACTTACTTACTTACTTACTTACTTACTTACTTACTTACTTACTTACTTACTTACTTACTTACTTACTTACTTACTTACTTACTTACTACTTACTTACTTACTTACTTACTTACTTACTTACTTACTTACTTCTTACTTACTTACTTACTTACTTACTTACTTACTTACTTACTTACTTACTTACTTACTTACTTACTTACTTACTTACTTACTTACTTACTTACTTACTTACTACTTACTTACTTACTTACTTACTCTTACTTACTTACTTACTTACTTACTTACTTACTTACTTACTTACTTACTTACTTACTTACTTACTTACTTACTTACTTACTTACTTACTTACTTACTTACTTACTTACTTACTTACTTACTTACTTACTTACTTACTTACTTACTTACTTACTTACTTACTTACTTACTTACTTACTTCTTACTTACTTACTTACTTACTTACTTACTACTTACTTACTTACTTACTTACTTACTTCTTACTTACTTACTTACTTACTTACTTACTTACTTACTTACTTACTTACTTACTTACTTACTTACTTACTTACTTACTTACTTTACTTACTTACTTACTTACTTACTTACTTACTTACTTACTTACTTACTTACTTACTTACTTACTTACTTACTTACTTACTTACTTACTTTACTTACTTACTTTACTTACTTACTTACTTACTTACTTACATTACTTACTTACTTACTTCTTACTTACTTACTTACTTACTCTTACTACTTACTTACTTACTTACTTACTTACTTACTTACTTACTTACTTACTTACTTACTTACTTACTTCTTACTGACTTACTTACTTACTTACTTACTTACTTACTTACTTACTTACTTACTTACTTACTTACTTACTTACTTACTTACTTACTTACTTACTTACTTACTTACTTACTTACTTACTTACTTACTTTTACTTACTTACTTACTTACTTACTTACTTACTTACTTACTTACTTACTTACTACTTACTTACACTTACTTACTTTACTTACTTACTTACTTACTTACTTACTTTACTTACTTACTTACTTACTTACTTACTTACTTACTTACTTACTACTTACTTACTTACTTACTTACTTACTTATACTTACTTACTTACTTACTTACTTACTTACTTACTTACTTACTTACTTACTTACTTACTTACTTACTTACTTACTCTTACTTACTTACTTACTTACTTACTTACTTACTCTTACTTACTTACTTACTTACTTACTTACTTACTTACTTACTTACTTACTACTTACTTACTTACTTACTTACTTACTTACTACTTACTTACTTACTTACTTACTTACTTACTTACTTACTTACTTACTTACTTACTTACTTACTTACTTACTTCTTACTTACTTACTTACTTACTTACTTACTTACTTACTTACTTACTTACTTACTTACTTACTTACTTACTTACTTACTTACTTACTTACTTACTTACTTACTTACTTACTTACTTACTTACTTACTTACTTACTTACTTACTTACTTACTTACTTACTTACTTACTTACTTACTTACTTCTTACTAACTTACTACTTACTAACTTACTAACTTACCAACTTACCAACTTACTACTTACTAACTTTCTAACTTACTAATTTACTACTTACTACTTACTAACTTACTAACTTACTAACTTACTACTTACTACTTACTACTTACTACCTTCTACTTACTACTTACTAACTTACTAACTTACTAACTTACTACTTACTAACTTACTAACTTACTACTTACTACTTACTAATTTACTAACTTACTTACTAACTTACTAACTTACTACTTACTAACTTACTAACTTTCTAACTTACTAACTTACTAACTTACTACTTACTAACTTACTAACTTACTAATTTACTAACTAACTTAATAACTTACTAACTTACTCACTTACTACTTTCTAACTTACTACCCCTACTCTAACTTCTTACTTACTATTTACTAACTTACTAACTTACTAATTTGCTAACTTCTAACTTACTACTACTACATACTAACTTACTAACTTACTAATTTACTAATTTACTAACTTACTATTTACTAACTTCTAACTTACTAACTTTCTACTTACTAACTTACTAACTTACTAACTTACTAACTTACTAACTTACTAATTTACTAACTTACTAACTTACTACCTTACTCTTTACTAACTTTCTAACTTACTAACTTACTAACTTACTAATTTACTATTTACTATTTACTACTTACTAACTTACTACTTACTAAATTACTAACTTACTAACTTACTACCTTTAACTTACTACCTACTACTTACTAACTTACTAATTTACTACTTACTAACTTACTAACTTACTAATTTACTAACTTACTACTTACTAACTTACAACTTACTAACTTACTAACTTACTAACAACTAACTTACTAACTTACACTTACTAACTTACTATTACTACTTACTAACTTACTACTTACTAACTTACTACTTACTTACTTACTTACTTACTTACTTACTTACTACTTACTACTTACTTACTTACTTACTCTTACGACTTCCTTACTTACTTACTTACTTACTTACTTACTTACTTACTTACTTACTTACTTACTTACTTACTTACTTACTTACTTACTTACGTACTTACTTACTTACTTACTTCTTCTTACTACTTTACTTTTCTTACTTACTTACTTACTTACTTACTTACTTACTTTTCTTACTACTTACTTACTTACTACTTACTTACTTACTTACTTACTTACTTACTTACTTACTTACTTACTTACTTACTTACTACTTACTTACTTACTTACTTACTTACTTACTTACTTACTTACTTACTTACGACTTACTTACTTACTACTTACTTACTCTTACTTACTTACTTACTTACTTACTTAACTTACTTACTTACTTACTTACTTACTTACTTACTTACTTCTACTTACTTACTTACTTACTTACTTACTTACTTACTTTCTACTTACTTACTTACTTCTCACTTACTTACTTACTTACTTACCTTACTTACTTACTTCTTACTTACTTCTTACTTACTTACTACTTACTTACTTACTTACTTACTCTTACTTACCTTACTTACTTACTTTACTTACTTACTTACTTACTTACTTACTTACTTACTTACTTACTTACTTACTACTTACTTACTTACTTACTTACTTACTTACTTACTTCCTTACTTACTTACTTACTTACTTACTTACTTACTTACTTACTACTTACTTACTTACTTACTTACTTACGTACTTACTTACTTACTTACTTACTTACTCTTCCTACTTACCTTACTTACTTACTTACTTACTTACTTACTTACTTACTTACTTTACTTACTTACTTACTTACTTACTTACTTACTTACTTACTTACTTACTTACTTACTATCTTACTACTTACTTACTTACTTACTTACTTACTTACTTACTTACTTCTTACACTTACTTACTTACTTACTTACTTACTTACTTTACTTCTTACTTACTTACTTACTTACTTACTAACTTACTAACTTACTACTACTAACTTACTAACTTACCAACTTACCAACTTACTAACTTACTAACTTTCTAACTTACTAACTTACTAACTTTCTAACTTACTAACTTACTAACTTACTAACTTACTACTTACTAACTTTCTAACTTACTAACTTACTAACTTACTAACTGACTAACTTCTAATTATAACTTACTTACTTACTAACTACTCACTTACTAACTGCTACCCCATTGTTTAACTTCCAAGATGCAAAATCATCACTTTCGTTTACAACCACGATGATGGCAACACCACCTAGAAACACGAATCATTCAAATAAGCCGAATAATAATACACTATTAATCCTATATCATATATACTTAACACGAACTCATTTCCAACGCCAACCCAGGTCCTACAATCACTCCCTGTGTAGTATCTGTAGTCTCGTCAACAGCATCGAACTTATCCCGAATTATAGACTTTACCATGCATCACCCTTTTAAAACATTCACTTCCCCTTCTTGAAGGGACCTCTCCAATAACCGGGACAAGAAAAAGTCCGATACTGTGGCCTGCGATCTAGCGGTTCCGGTGATACTAGATTATCTGCTTCTCTGGCTCGACCAAATGTCGTCATCACAAACGTGAAGAGAATAAAATTAAATCCATATGTTTTCTTAACAAAAAAAAAAATTTAAATATTTGTATTTAACATGACTAAACACCCACAAGCTTTAAATTACTACTTCTCCCCTGAAGCTGCATCAAAAATTTTGCGCATTTTTTAAACATGTCCAAAATCTGAGTATTACACAATCACTCCAAGTCATTGTACCTTCAAAATGTCATAGCGAAGAAGTGTAAAATATGACATAAGTGTGTAACAATATTACGCTAGTGTTAAGTTTTAAAAAGTGTAAAATAAGAAGAACTTCAGAATACACAATAAGACTGAAGGGAAAAGGAAGAACAAACAAGACACTTGACAATTATCAACGATATTTTCTTCATGTTTTGGCGAGAAAATAAACAACAAACAAATCAAATGTATGATGTCCATTTGGAAAAAGAAACCTTTAAAAACATTCTGGACATTTGTATATTAGGATGGTTCCACTTTTTCAAGTTCAAGAAGAATATGGAAAATGGAAAACAAATGCTGATCACGGTTTTTGGGTCCATATTCAGAAAAATATCTAATATTAAAATAACAAAAAGCAGTTCGGATAATGCTTTATAAATCTCAACTGAATACGAGTATTTGTTTACGTGTGTAAGAAAAAATGTAAGTAACAACAATACTTCATGCATGCAGTATGTTATGTAATATACATTCTCATCTATTTACAAAGAAAACTCAAAAAAAAAAAAGTAAACGAGAAAAGAAACACTGAACAGATGGATGTATATTTTGTTTACAAAATACTTTAACACACAAAAAAAACGCACGCACACAAACACTTACTTATGTATGTATATAAAATAGTACTTTTTCATGTGTCTATATACTACTCGTATATGAGTATGAAATATCACAATTACAGAAGCTTTAGAGAGAACTGTCGAAAATGTCATTTTGTCAAAGAAAATGATACGTAAACCAGCCTGCCTTTAGCAATGTTGCATGCATTTCATGTGTTTGTTTAAATATGTATGTGTTTTTTTATATGCTTTCATGTATGTACATTAGACTGGCCCCAAAATGGAAATTGTTAATGTTGCCACCGAAAATGAAAATTTTGTTCATTCTAAGGTATCATTTCTCAAAATTATTGTCCTAACTTCAATATCTAGGTCCTTTTTGAGGTTTTTGTGAATATACCTACCGCTGAGAAATGAAAAAGTACCAAAAGTTTACTCTTATAAATGTTCATTCCATCAGGATCCTATATGTTTGGTTCTGACTTCAATAATTCAGGGCTCTACATACTTAATTTTATGTTTCTAGATTCAATATTATAGAAAACTCAAAAAGTAACAGTTAAAACACGAGAAAGTACCAAAAGATTTAAAAAATACCATTTGAAAAACGAAAAAGTACCAAACAGTTTATTCAAAAGTACCTATTGCAGAACGAAAAGGTACCAAAAAGTCTCCTCTATATGTTCTCATTTACTCCGTGCTCTACTTGCTTAATTTTATGTTTCTAGATTCAATATTATGGAAAATTCAAAAAGTACCTTTTTTGAAGAGCGAAAAAGTACCATAAAGTCATTTTTTATAGGTTCTCATTTGGCTATACATGCTTAATTTCATGTTTCTAGTTTCAATATTATAGAAAGCACAAAAAGTACTAGTTCTAAAACGAAAAAGTACCAAAAAATAATCCTTGGTACCAGAGTTACAAATAATAACTCATTCACTCAGTCTCGTATTGTTGCTCATATTTCCCTTATTTAGGAAACGATTTTACTAAGTTTAAATAGGAAATTACTCGAAAGCATGCATGACAGAATTGTAAAAGGTTTGGGTCCTGATCATATCTGGGGTCTTCAGAGAATTGATTTTAACAAACAGACAGACGGACGGGCATAGCTTAATCGACTTCGCTAACTATGAAGACTCGGAATATTTATATTTTATAGGATTGGAAGATTATATTGGAAGTGTAGACTTCACAAAGGGTATAAAATTTAAAAAAAACTTAAAAAAGAACTATTTATCCTTTGGTCCTGCTCACCAAATATTGTCCTCAGGATAAAAATTTAGCGAAATGTTATATCTTATAAAGAACCAAGCTTTCTTTTTCCGTGGGATCTTCAGTTCCTTATTTTTTCTCTTTACACATGGGGTCACCCTAATATACTTATATATGTGTGCGTGTAAAAAAAACTACAGTGATGAAGTTGAGTAGTTGGTATTTCTTCCATAACTGCAAAATCGTATGTTTGTAAGAAACTTCCTTGGCAGAGATGTTGCACATTCAATAAAAAGGTCCAAAAACTACAAATTTCTTTTCTTTAAAATCGAATCAGTGTTGAAAAATCCCTAACAGATAATTACTATATTATTACTATAAATGTAGGCTCCGGCAAATTATCCCATAGTTTATAATATTTTCAAATTGTAATTTCTATAAAACTAGTTAAAAATGTCCAAAAGCAGATCCATTTTCCTAAAGCTATAAATAGATATTTACCACGACCATCCTCAGTACATTTTGAACCCTATTAAATATATATTCCGAGTCCTCATATATAGCGGAGTCGATTTAGCCATGTCTGTCTGTCTGTCCATCTGTCTGCCTTTTTGTCTATGCATCTGTCTGCCTTTCTGTCTGTATGAAATCAGTTTTCCGAAGACCCCCGATCCGAATCTTCAGTAATTATATCAGAGAAGAAGGTCGCTATTTCAAATTAGCAAAATCGGCACTTTTTTCGTTCATCAAAAGGTAGTTTTTTAATTTTTTATAATATTGCACCTAAAAACATAATGTTAAAAATCCAAAAGGATTTTTGGTACTTTTTCGTTCTTCAACTGGTACTTTTTTCTTTTTCTGCAATATTGAATCTAAAAACATATAATCAGACATATAGGATCCTGATGGAATGAAAGTCTATAAGAGGGAATATTTTGATATAAAAGGGGAGTTTCTGGTACTTTTTCGTTGTTTAATTGGTACTATTTGAAATTATTAATTTATAGAACTGATTGAATAACAATTTATAAAAGGGAACTTTTTGGTACTTTTACGTCAGTCATATGAAAATTTTTAAGAATAAACTTTTTGGAACTTTTTCGTTCTTTAACTGCTACATACTTTTTGAAACTTTTTTCTTTATTAAACATAGAATTAAACACGCAACGTCCTGGTTAAATGAAAATCTATAAAAGTGGACTTTCTTGCACATATTCGTTTTTGTAATGAAATGTCTATTGACTATGGTAAAGGGTGTATATAAGATTCGTTACAACCGAATAAAGAACTCTTACTTGTTGTATACTGTACTCATTGCAGTTGAATATGTAATCAGAGTCCAGGCGATTTATTGGAAACCTGATCATAATTGTATGTGTATGTTCTTTGGGAAACAGAGACGTCATTGCTTATATTTTTTTTATACAGTAATAAACATTTTCTGTAAAATACTATTTTCTTTATTTCTTTGTTTAAAGTTTATAACAATTTAGTTTAACAATAAAAATTGTAATATGTATTAAAAGATTTATTTGAAAATAAACCCACTACCACAACCTTATTGCTCCTTACAATTGATTGTATATCAGTTATCGAATCTCATTCTCTTTTTGTGTGTGTGTGTGTGGTACTAGTATTGTTATTGCGTTGCTGTTACTGTTGTTGCATAAAAAGGACATAAAGTATGAGAGAATGAGTGTTTAAATAAAAAATCAGGCTAGTCTAGGTTACAAGTTATTGTTGGTATGAGAGAATAAAAAAAAAAATTTCTCATATTGACGCGTGCACATCCAGATATATAGTATATCAAAGATGTTTGTGTATATGTATATGTAACATGTTTATACTCTTGTACTATAGTTGTGTTTGTGATATATGACCGAACTTTGACATCTTTTTAAAAAGGCAACATGACGCAGCAGATTATGTTGCTCATTCTGTGTGTTGTATATGTGAACAAAAATATGTTTGTATGTCAGGTTTTTTTCCTGAGATTTCGTTTTTTTTTTCGCATTTTAACTTTATATGAAAGTTTGTATGTGTATTTTTGTCTATGTCATATTGTTGTCATTGTTGTTTGGTATTTTATATACAGCATTGTTTCAATATTATAGATTTTTTCCTTTATTTTTCTTCCTTTTATTTTCTCTTTTTTCAAGATTTTTTATTTTGCTTTATTTCCGATCAGTTTACTTTGAAAAATTAATTTAATTTTTTAATACAAATACAAAGGTTTATACACATACATACATATTTATGCAGTATTTGTTACTTATTTTTGTGTTTTATTAAAAAATAAACTAAAATTTTTACACTTTAATATTAAAAATAAGGCTAACAAAATCTATTTCCCCCCCACACATTGCTTAGGGCTATCTTGTGACTTCAATTGACAGATAGAAGGACAGTTAGATGGACGGACAGACAGAGGCAAATTGAGAGATCGTATTAAACAATCAAACGGATCGAAATGCATACAATTAGGCAGACAGAGAAGAATGTCACTTTTGATACGTTGGAAAAGAATAATAATATTTAAGAGGAAACTAAAGGACCCATATCTCAACCTTTCCCACTATACGGATAGACAGACAGAATATTAATAAGTAACAAAACATTTTATGAAAACACTAATATACATATATTAACTATATATTAACGCTAAAATATAACACAAAATGAAAACTTTATACTTTTTTTTATAACCTTGAAAAAATTTTGTTTGAATAAATATTTTCAAAAATTGAAATAAAATTATTCCTAATGGAATAATAAAACATGTTGTAATAAATATTGAAATGAATGTATGTAGTTTGGAAATTCTTCAAAAACAAACATAAATTGAGACATCAGCATAAATTTATATACATATTTTTAAAATAAAAAAAAACTTTTCTGTTTTAGTTGTTACTTTTTAATTTACTGGTGTTTTTAAAACAAAAGTCAAATAAGAAGAGCGTACACACATATAAAAGAAAACAACAAAGAATTGGAAATAATTGTGTGTTGTACGCACACAGACACAAGCACATGTGTGACCTTTTTAACACTTTGTCGGTGGAAATAAAAAGGAAAGAAATAAGGCGACGAAAGAAAAACTTTAGACGCATCAACAAGAAATAAATACAAGTGCAAACTCACACACAAACAGACGTACATACTTGAACACGCAAATGACAAACATACAGTCAAACATAAATATGTTTTAACGAGGGCGGGGGACAAAAGTAACCAACCAACTAACTAACTAACTAACTACTAACTAACTAACTAACTAACTACTAACTAACTAACACTAACTAACTAACTAACTAACTACTATACCACTAACTAACTAACAACTAACTAACTACTAACTAACTACAACTAACTACTAACTAACTAACTACTAACTAACTACTACTAACTAACTAACTAACTAACTAACTAACTAACTAACTAACTAACTAACTAACTAACTACTAACTAACTAACTAACTAACTAACTACAACTAACTACTAACTAACTAACTAACTAACTACTAACTAACTAACTAACTAACTAACTACTAACTAACTAACTAACTACTAACTAACTAAACTACTAACTAACTAACTAACTAACTAACTAACTAACTAACTAACTACTAACTAACTACTAACTAACTAACTAACTACTAACTAACTAACTAACTAACTACTAACTAACTAACTAACTAACTAACTAACTAACTAACTAACTAACTAACTAACTAACGACTAACTAACTAACTAACTAACTAACTAACTAACTAACTAACTAACTAACTAACTAACTAACACTAACTAACTAACTAACTAACTAACTAACTAACTAACTAACTAACTAATACCACTAACTACTAACTAACTAACTAACTAACTAACTAACTAACTAACTAACTAACTAACTAACTAACTAACTAACTAACTACTAACTAACTAACTAACTAACTAACTAACTAACTAACTAACTACTAACTAACTAACTAACTAACTAACTACTACTAACTAACTAACTAACTAACTAACTAACTAACTACTAACTAACTAACTAACTAACTAACTAACTAACTAACTAACTAACTAACTAACTAACTAACTAACTAACTACTAACTAACTAACTAACTACCTAACTACTAACTAACTAACTAACTAACTACTAACTAACTAACTAACTAACTAACTAACTAACTAACTAACTAACTAACTACTAACTAACTAACAACTAACTAACGAACTAACTAACTAACTAACTAACTAACTAACTAACTAACTAACTAACTAACTAACTAACTAACTAACTAACTACTAACTAACTAACTAACTACTAACTAACTAACTAACTAACTAACAACTACTAACTAACTAACTAACTAACTAACTAACTAACTAACTAACTAACTAACTAACTAACTAACTAACTAACTAACTAACTAACTAACTAACTAACTAACTAACTAACTAACTAACTGACTGACTGACTGACTAACTAACTAACTACCTAACGCCAAGCTGGTTTCTAACTATGCCCTGAAAAACGAGGAAAATAAAGCTAAACAGTGAAAAAGAAGAACTGCCAAGAGCAGACACTGGAACGATCTCTACTATGCAGTCAAGTCCTAAAGCGTGGATGTTAACACTTACTCCACACAGTACATCTTTCCTTTTCAAAATTGGGAATGTGTTAATGGGAAGGACTGTTACAAATACGTCCAACAAATACATGGCAATAACTAAGGCGGTGCCCACAGCTTAATTAGACACTATAGGTAATGTTGAGGAGTTGAAAAAGTTACCAAAAAACTGATCACAAGTTTTTTGCTATTTTCTAAATCGGAGCATTATTTAAAGATCTACAGGCAATTTTATAGATTAACAAAATTTTTACACTGACTTAGTATTTTTGTACATTTACACAAGTGATGGTAAATATGTCAGTGTTTGTACGTATGTATATCTGTCTGTCTGCCTGTCTACTTATATGGCTGTATGTATTTGGTACATCATACTGTTGTTGCTTAAATATGAAACTTACATGTGTAATATACCGCAACAACATAAAAAAAAAAACAAAAAAAAAATGAAATAAGAAAATAAAAACAAACAAACAACAACAAAAAATCAAGTATAAAATATAAAAGAAAAAAATTATTTATCAACTTTTTAACAAAGAAATCCTCAAAGGCATATGTTTCGTTTTCAGACATTTTCATGTTATTTTTGTTGATTCATGTTCATATTATTGTTGCTGTTGTTCTTGTTATTGTAACAAAAGTAGTTGTTTAAAAAGAACATGAAGAAAAAGTCATAGTAAAGACATAGGTGCCCCTAAAAACCCACTTTCTCACTCTCTTATGCACTTAAATACACACGCAACACTATATAAAGTACATAAGTAATATTGAAAATGTGTGAAGAAAACATAACAAGAGAAAAAGAGTGAGTGAGTGAGAGAGAAAGTATTTTACTTCATAATTCATTTTTAAGCCTATAATGACAGCTTTTGTTTTATGAACAAAAGGTACAAAAAGTAACAGCAGCATGAACACAAAAACAATGTGTTGAAATGTGTTAAAATGAGTGTGTGAGTGTTTTATTCTCATAAATATGTATGCGTGTATACAAAAGAAGTTATAGTAAGTATTTGATGGTAAGTTAAACTCTTATGTTTTTTTTTATTTCTTATGTATGAATATGTATGTTAAGTGTGTTGAAAAAAGAAGAGTTTATTGGCTAAAAATCAATTTCACTTTTTGCACCCCATTTAAAAAAAGAACTAAAGGAGCCATTTATGTGATTTAACCTTTTACGTTAAAAAAAAGGTAACAATATTTCTATATATGTAAGTCTACCTTAGCGTATGATTATTATAGCAAATTTGAAACAATAAATAATACTTATGCGCTTAGGTAGGCTATAATTTAAAATATTGGCAGTTGTTGCGAATAGTGTTATAACAACATATGAATGCGTGTGTGTATTTTTTAACAAGTATGAAATGAAATTTTGAAGCATATTAATATTTAAAGATGCAAACAAGAAAATTTAATCGAAATTGTAATTACGAGATCTATTAGTCAGTAATATATTGTTATACTTTTACATAATCAATCAAAATATTTAATAAAGACAGTTTTTCTTATAAAAATAGACTTTACATACTCATCTACTGCTTTTGTAAGATTGTCCGTTAGTATGTTAGTAAGTTAGTAAGTTAGTAAGTTAGTAAGTTAGTAACGTTAGTAAGTTAGTAAGTTAGTAAGTTAGTAGTTAGTAAGTTAGTAAGTTAGTAAGTTTGTAAGTTTGTAAGTTTGTAAGTTAGTAAGTTAGTAAGTTAGTAAGTTAGTAAGTTTGTCAGTTAGTCACGTTAGTACGTTAGTCCCTTCGTACGTTAGTCCGTTCGTCCGTTCGTCCGTTCGTCCGTTTCGTCCGTCCGTCCGTCCCTTCGTCCGTTCGTCCGTTCGTCCGTCCGTTGGTCCGTTCGTCCGTTCGTCCGTTCGTCCGTTCGTCCTTCGTCCGTTCGTCCGTTCGTCCGTTTCCGTTCGTCCGTTCGTCCGTTCGTCCGTTCGTCCGTTCGTCCTTCGTCCGTTCGTCCTTTGTCCGTTTGTCCGTTTGTCCGTTCGTCCGTTTCGTCCGTTCGTCCGTCCGTCCGTTCGTCCGTTCGTCCGTTCGTCCGTTCGTCCGTCCGTCCGTTCGTCGTCCGTCCGTTCGTCCGTTCGTCCGTTCGCCCGTTCGTCCGTTCGTCCTTTCGTCCGTTCGTCCGTTCGTCCGTTCGTCCGTTCGTCCCCTTCGTCCGTTCCTCCGTTCGTCCGTTCGTCCGTTCGTCCGTTCGTCCGTTCGTCCGTTCGTCCGTTCGTTCGTTCGTCCGTTCGTCCGTTCGTCCGTTCGTCCGTTCGTCCGTTCGTCCTTCCTCCGTTCGTCCGTTCGTCCGTTCGTCCGTTTAGCTTTTCCGTTCGTAGTCGTTCGTCGTTCGTCCGTTCGTCCGTTCGTCCGTTCGTCCGTTCGTCCGTTCGTCCGTTCGTCCGTTCGTCCGTTCGTCCGTTCGTCCGTTCGTCCGCTTCGTCCGTTCGTCCGTTCTTCAGTTTCTTTTGTCCGTTTGTCCGTTCGTCGGTAGTCCGTTCGTCCGTTCGTCCGTTCGTCCGTGTCCGTTCGTCCGTTCGTCCGTTAGTACGTTGTCCGCGTCCGCTAGTAAGCTCGTAAGCTAGTCGTATAGTTTGTCCGTTAGTCTGTTAGTACGTTCGTAAGTAAGTCCTTCGTCCGTTCGTCGTTCCTCCGTTCGTCGTTCGTCCGTTCGTCCGTTCGTCCGTTCGTCCCTTCGTCCGTTCGTCCGTTCGTCCGTTCGTCCGTTCGTCCGTTCGTCCGTTCGTCCTTCGTCCGTTCGTCCGTTCGTCCGTTCGTCCTTTCGTCCGTCGTTCGTTTCCTTCTCTCGTTCGTCCGTTCGTTCGTCCGTCGTTTCGTCCGTTCGTAGTTTCCGTTCGTCCTTCTTCCTTCGTCAGTTGTGTTTCGTTTTTCCGTTTTCGTCCTTCGTCGTTTCTTCTCCTTTCGTCCTTTCGTCCGTTCGTCAGTTCTCCGTTCGTTTCGTATTTTCTTCCGTTCGTCCGTTTCGTCCGTTTCTTCTAGTTCGTTTCCGTTCGTCCGTTCGTCCGTTCTCCGTTTCGTCCGTTCTCGTCAGTTCGTCCGTTCGTCCGTTTCCGTTCGTCCGTTTCTTCCTTTCTTCCGTTTCCGTTATTTCTTCGTTTGTAAATTCTTCTTCTTCTCGTCTGCATCATTGTGTGTTAGGGAAGATATACAAATTAAAATAACTCCCTTTAAGTTTAAACTACAACCATATAAAAGAAATGACTTCCATCAAAAAGCATATGTATAAGGATTATATCTGTATCAATAAATCCTCCTAAACCATTAAAACAATTTAGACTTTTTGAAAACCACAAATACCAACAACAATCAACTTATCCTTTCATAATATCAACTCTAATTCACAAAATCTCCAGCAATTACTTAAAATAGCCTTGAAAGCCAATGTATTTAAGTGCTTAGACTAAAGGTTAAATAAAATCTTATTAAGTTTTAATCTGCTACAGAATCTGCATACTTAACTTGTTAAATGCTCATTCGTTTGCCAGTTTTATTTTTATCCCTCTTTTTTTTCGTTTTTTTTTTTTAAGGAAAAATTAAATCAACATTTTATCTAAAACATACAATTAGTTTTTAACCTCTATTAACTTTTTTCTTTTGACTAATTTTGAAAGTAAACTGATTCTTTTCTTTTATATACCATTTTTTTGTCTGTGCCATTTTTTTCTACTTCTTACTACTTAATAATCCCTCCCATAAACATTGAGCTGTTTTGTGCTCTGCTCAGTTAAAGGTTGCGGTTGATTCTTTTTCCGTTTTTTGTTCTACCACAATCTAGTTGTAACTGGTGCTGCTGCATCATACTTACTTGAACCCTTTCGAGTTGTAATCATTATGGTTTTGGTTTTTTTCTATTTTTTTGCACTGCTTTTTTATGGCAAATTATATATTCATAGTCTTTAGGTCTTAGTGTTAGTTTTCGCTTTTTTATGATTATTTTCTATGTTTTTTTGTGTTTTTTTTTTTTTTTTTTTTGTATTTCAGTAGATTTTTTTGCTTTTTATTCGTAAGTAATATAGCTGAACAAATTGTTGTATATTTAGTCAGTTTTCCTTAGTGCGTGAATGTGTAACTGAAAAAAAAATCTCATCATCTTCATGGTAAGAAAACGACAACAAAAAATCAAAACGAAATTGAAGATGTTTCTACTTAACAAAAAATCCCAAACTAACAAAAAATATCACACTAGATGAATAATATGAGAGAAGAGGAGTAAAAGAGGGAAATCATTTAAAGTGAGATGAAAGCAGATCGGTGGCATGTCCAAAAGTTAGAACTTCGGTTAATTAGCATAAAAATGATGATAAAAAATTGACTCCAAACTACTTACATACATAATAACTTACTAACTTACTAACTTACTAACTTACTAACTTACTAACTTACTAACTTACTAACTTACTAACTTACTAACTTACTAACTTACTAACTTACTAACTTACTAACTTACTAACTTACTAACTTACTAACTTACTAACTTACTAACTTACTACTTACTTACTTACTTACTACTAACTTACTAACTTACTAACTTACTAAATTACTAACTTACTAACTTACTAACATAGTAACTTACTAACTTACTAACTTACTAACTTACTAAATTACTAACTTACTAACTTACTAACTTACTATCTTACTAACTTACTAACTTACTAACTTACTAAATTACTAACTTACTAACTTACTAACTTACTATCTTACTAACTTACTAAATTACTAAATTACTAACATACTAACTTACTAACTTACTAAATTACTAAATTACTAAATTACTAAATTACTAAATTACTAACATACTAACTTACTAACTTACTAAATTACTAACATACTAACTTACTAACTTACTATCTTACTATCTTACTATCTTACTAACTTACTAACTTACTAACTTACTAAATTACTAACATACTAACATACTAACTTACTAATTTACTAACTTAC
The DNA here is from genome assembly GCF_015586225.1 of Lucilia sericata. Classification (NCBI taxonomy): domain Eukaryota; kingdom Metazoa; phylum Arthropoda; class Insecta; order Diptera; family Calliphoridae; genus Lucilia; species Lucilia sericata. Next base: position 71,104 of record NW_023994929.1, read on the forward strand.
TAATTTACTAACATACTAACTTACTAACTTACTAATTTACTAACTTACTAACTTACCAACTTACTAACTCAATAACTTACTAACTTACTGACATACTAACTTTCTAACTTACTAACTTAATTATCTTACTAACTTACTCGTGATCTATAAGAATATTGTACAGTTGTCAGTTTCGTATGTTAAATGGGACTGTAGAAAAGTTTTGTAAAATATCCCAGCAAAAACTTAACTCCCAAAGTAAGTAGAAATCAAAGGAAAGACTACTTACTTTTCTAGTACAAGAAGTACTTATTTTTGTTCGTGATGTCCCAAAAGAAATCCCTTATTATTTAACTAATTGCAACTTAAAAATAAGTATGAATTATGTATGTCAACATTTTTTTTCCTACACCCAAATCCAACAAATGCATACAATCTATAGGAAATTGGGAAATCATTCCTATTCCTATAGACTCTAATTCCATTTGTGTATTTGAGTGCATGGAATTATGAAAATCTTTGTATTGTCTTGCTCTGAAGCCTTCGTCTGTTCTTTTTTCTCCAGCAGTTGTTGAGTAGGTGACGACATTGTCAACCTTTTCACCAACTTGCTGGCACTTTGCACAGCCACTGTAGGCCATATGACCCTTTATACCACATATAAAAGATTTGGCTGGTGAATCGCATATAAATCCACGTATGTGAACGTTAATTTTTTTTCCATTTATGGTAAGACCATTTTCATTTAAATTCTTCACATCGTGAACGAAGTCATGTAGGAAAACGTTAACGTCAGCTGGTTTATGTTTTCCTATATATGATCCTATTATAAAAACATCAGGGTTCTTGATGCTAACTACTCGACCTAGTATTGGCCACAGTCCAATTGCTGAACTTTTAAATAAAGGTAAACCATCAATTCCTACATCGACCTCAATGTCTTTAAGATTTAAATCATTAATGACATTAGCCAGTTTTACCAACTGCTCATTGAGGCCGATGTGGACGTATGTTCCGGGAGAAACTCTACGCTCCAAACATTTGCTGGTTTTTCCTATAAGACCCTGAACAGAACTTGGAACATCTAATTGTTCCGATTTTAATATTTTTAAAAGTTGGTTTGTGCACTCCACGGTAGGTTTATTTTCAATAAACCAAGTTTTAAGCTTATCAGCTAAAGTTGTAGCAGGAATTTCCTGTACATTTGATGGACAAAAATGGACACCTGAAAAACTTGGTGCAGTTACTGCATCATTTTCCGCAGAAACAATTTTTTTAATTCTACGCTTTTCCTCTTTCACTCTTCTTTCAAAATGCTTCTTACTTAACCTTTTCTATTAATTTGTACTTACGTGAGCTTTTATTTTAATTTGAATATAATTTTTTAATTTTTTTGTATTTATTTTTTAACTTTTTCACTTTTTTTATTTTATTTGTCAAACTTTTCAAAAATTTTTTGTTTGGCGTCAGTTTTTTATTACTTAAATCAAATATATGTATAAAATATATCATATCAACGAGTACCAGGTGTTTTTTTATAAACGAGTAATCAAAACATCTATTACTTACAGACTTATATTATCATTGTATATAACTCTACAATCTTGAAAAAATTTCATCATATATGTATGTACATACATACATACGTACATACTCTTTAATAGGGTTCTATAGTTGAAACGACTATTTTTGACTTTTCCCACTATTTTAAAGTTTTTAACTTTTTTTCCACTTTTCGACTTTTTACGACATTTTTCGACTTTTTCCGACTCTTACCGACTTTTTCCGACTCTTACCAACTTTTTCCGACTCTTACCGACTTTTTCCGACTTTTCGACTTTTGCACTTTTTAGACTTTTATTTACAAAGTCGACTTTTCGACATTTTTCAGAACAAAATTTATGGCAAATTTACTAAAAATATCATTAATAATCGTTTAATAATAACTTATTTCAAATTGTATCAAAATCCTTTTTGTATATTCAAATAATGACTTCTATAAGCTGTATAAAAAATTTTATTATTAAATATATTCCTAGTAATGTAAAAAGTAGCTAATAAAGCTACAAAGTAATGAATTCTAGAAGTCATTAAAAGTAGGATTGGGAGCGAAGTTTTTCCTGTGATTATAAAATTTTAAGAAAACATTCCTTTAACTCTCTCTTAAAAAAAACTATATATTCTACTTCCAAGAAGCATCTCTTGGCAGAAAAAAATATAAAAGAACATGAAAAAAGTGTAGAAAAAATAATTAAAAACGCAACCTTGATGAAAACAAAATGAAATGCTTACGAAGCATTAAGAAATTACAAAAGACCCTTGTTACGAGAAATAAAACTATATTGAAGACGAAAAAAAACTGAGATCAAGCAAAACATAGAAAAAAACGACAACAATTGGACGGACATAGATATTTAGAAGTAATGATGATGATGACTACGCTGACGACAATGACGATGTTTGGAAAATGTTGAATAAAAGAAAAAATTTGTATATGATATGAAAGCTGGCAAAAGAAAAATTTGATTCTATAAATATAGATGTATAAAAAGTGTTCAGTTTCAACACGACTTTTATATGTAGGGTACAGTAACTATAAAAAATACATTAAAGTTTAGTTTTTCTTCGGCGTTTTCTTTTTTCTTTAGCTATTCGCGTAAAATAAAAAAAATATATATTCAAAATACTTGTCTTCATTTAAGGCTCAAAAGGGAGCATTGAATATGAAGACAAGTATGGGTTATAAAGGTAACAAAAGCTCCTACTTTTAAGAAGTTATATTATCAATAAGAAGAGTTATTTTTGGAAATCTTTCAATATAGTAATCCGTAATATCAAAATTTTATAAGTTTGAATCCATTTAGCTTTTTTTCTGACTAAATCATTATAACTTTGTATAGGGCACCCATAATGAATGGACTAATTTCCAACTATTATACATATAATTTGTTTGGCTTAGTATAACACTTACAACTACAAAAAACACCAACGCAAAGTACCAAAAATAAAATACGAAGAAAAAACCAAACCAAATTTCTTAAGTCATAAAGTCAAGATCATTTTATAAGAAGCAGGGATGCGTTAAAATTAAAGGCTGCAAGCCATATTTTTTATAAAATGGGGGATATTTCTTTTGCAGAAGAAAGGGTTAATATGACAGTAAATGTTTGTTTTGTTTTTGGTCTCATTTTTTTTTTTTTTTTCTTCTTTCCCTTAGAAATTTCTTAACAAATGTTTGATTCTTACAACGAAATTAATTTGTTTCTAAAGCTAATGATTTATGATGGTCGACAAGGTAATTTCGTTAAGTAAATAACCTTCATACAAAAAGTGTTAATTGCTCGTCATAGTAATGAGAGGGGAATAAAACACATAATCTAACATCTTTTAAACACAAATCTCAAAAGTCGTTAATAGCTCAGTATGAACAAAATTCGACTTTTCATATAAAAAACTAAAAAAATCTTAAATCTTTAATAACTCAGTAAATAATCGTTTAAATTGCAAAATAAGCTCGATTTGTGATCACTCATATATTCTACCAAAAATCGATTTTCTGAATGGACAACCAAAAAAATCTAAAATCAAACTCAAAATAAGCTCGATTTGTGATCACTCATGTTTCTGACCAGAAATCAATTCATTTTTAGTATGAAAAACCTAAAAAATTTTAAATCGACGATAACTCAGTAAATATTAGGGTGATCGACTCGATTTTTCAACCGGTTTTAAAACCGGTTTTTTTCTGCTTTACCAGTGTCGGTTTTTTCTTAATGTTGATTTTTCGAATATCGAACAACCCGGTTTTTTCACTTTTCAAAAACCGGTTTCGAATACTTTTATTTGCTTTGTATTCAAAGATTATTTAAATGAAATTTTTAAGGAAATAATAATACAGCCCGTCTAAATTTTAAAAATATTCGAGTCGAGGAACTATCGCATATTTTTCTACAGCTCCTTTGGTTAAAACTTTTTGATTTTCCTAACTAATTAAAAAAAAATATTTGTAAAATTAATAACTGTTTGATAAAATTTTATCAATCTTAAGATTATATTCCAATTACAATAATTAATTTACGGCTGAAATTTTATGGAAGTGTTGGAATGCCTATGCAAATTTCCTAAACCGGGCTTTTAAAATAAGCTAGGATTACATAGTACCTTATGTTTAACAGAAGTGTCCCACTTTTTTCCTAATTTTTTTATATTAAAGAAATAATGTAAATCAGACGACTAGATCTAAAGTTATAATCTTTTAAACTGTTAAAAATCATTTCGGGCCATGTTTTATTAATCAAATTTAAACATAAACATTAAGTTTTTCAAATTAAAATATATGTTTTTTTATTTATAATGAAAAACCGGTTAACCGGTTTTTTCTGAATTTGAAAAATATCAACCGGTTTTTTTTAAATGTCAACTATTCGAACTATTCGAAAACCGGTTTTTGGAAAATGTCGAATAATCGATCACCCTAGTAAATATGCGTCAAAATGGCTAAATAAACTCGATTTGTGATCACTCATGTTTCTGACCAAAAATTGATTTTTTCATATGAAAAACTCTTAAATCGTTAATAACTCAGTAAATATGCATTTAAATGGCAAAATAAGCTTGATTTGTGATCACTCATATTTCTGACCAAAAATCGACTTTTTTGTATGAGAAACTCAAAAAATCTAAAATCGTTAATAACTCAGTAAATATGCGTTTAAATGTCAAAATAAGCTCGGTTTGTGATCACTCATACTTCTGACCAAAAATCGATTTATTTGTATGAAAAACCCAAAAAATCTTAAATCGTCGATAACTCAGTAAATATGCGTTTAAATGGGAAAATAAGCTCGATTTGTGATCACTTAAATTTCTGACCAAAAATCAATTTTTTTGTATTGAAAACTAAAAAATCTTAAATCGTTAATAACTCAGTAAATATGCGTTTAAACGGCTAAACAAGCTTGATTTGTGATCACTCATATTTCAGACCAAAAATCGATTTTTTGTATGAAAAACTCAAAAAATCTTAAATCGTTAATAACTCAGAAAATATGCATTTAAATGGCTATATAAGCTTGATTTGTGATCACTCATATTTCTGACCAAAAATCGATTTTTTTGTATGAAAAACTATAAAAATCTTAAATCGCTAATAACTCAGTAAATATGAGTTTAAATGGCAAAATAAGCTCGGTTTGTGATCACTCATATTTCAGACCAAAAATCGATTTTTTTGTATGAAAAACTCAAAAAATATTAAATCGTTAATAACTCAGTAAATATGCGTTTCAGACCAAAAATCGATTTTTTGTATGAAAAACTCAAAAAATCTTAAATCGTTAATAACTCAGAAAATATGCATTTAAATGGCTATATAAGCTTGATTTGTGATCACTCATATTTCTGACCAAAAATCGATTTTTTTGTATGAAAAACTATAAAAACCTTAAATCGTTAACAACTCAGTAAATATGAGTTTAAATGGCAAAATAAGCTCGGTTTGTGATCACTCATATTTCAGACCAAAAATCGATTTTTTTGTATGAAAAACTCAAAAAATCTTAAATCGTTAATAACTCAGTAAATATGCGTTTAAATGGGAAAATAAGCTCGATTTGTGATCACTCAAATTTCTGACCAAAAATCGATTTTTTGTATGAAAAACACAAAAAATGGCAAATAAGCTCGATTTGTGATCACTCATATTTCTGACCAAAAATCGATTTTTTTGTATTGAAAACTAAAAAATCTTAAATCGTTAATAACTCAGTAAATATGCGTTTAAATGGCTAAACAAGCTTGATTTGTGATCACTCATATTTCAGACCAAAAATCGATTTTTTGTATGAAAAACTCAAAAAATCTTAAATCGTTAATAACTCAGAAAATATGCATTTAAATGGCTATATAAGCTTGATTTGTGATCACTCATATTTTTGACCAAAAATCAAATTTTTTTTAATGAAAAACCGAAAAAATCTTAATTCGAAGATAACTCAGTAAATATGCGTTTAAATGGCAAAATAAGTTCGATTTGTGATCACTCATACTTCTGACCAAAAATCGATTTATTTGTATGAAAAACCCAAAAAATCTTAAATCGTTAATAACTCAGTAAATATGCGTTTAAATGGCAAAGTAAGCTCGATTTGTGATCACTCATAATTCTGACCAAAAAACGACTTTTTTGTATGAAAAACTCAAAAAATCTTAAATCGTTAATAACTCAGTAAATATGCGTTTAAATGGCTAAATAAGCTCGATTTGTGATCACTCATATTTCTGACCAAAAATCGATTTTTTCAATGAAAAACTCAAAAAATCTTAAATCGACGATAACTCAGTAAATATGCGTTTAAATGGAAAAATAAGCTCGATTTGTGATCACTTATATTTCTGACCAAAAATCGATTTTTTTGTATGAGAAACTCAAAAAATCTAAAATCGTTAATAACTCAGTAAATATGCGTTTAAATGCCTAAATAAGCTCGATTTGTGATCACTCATTTCTTACCAAAAATCGATTTTTTTTAATGAAAAACTAAAAAAAAACTTAAATCGACGATAACTCAGTAAATATACGTTTAAATGGCTAAATAAGCTCGATTTGTGATGACTCATAATTCTGACCGAAAATTGAATTTTTTGTATGAAAAACTCAAAAAATGTAAAAGCGTTAATAATTTAGTAAATATACCTTTGAACGAAAAAAAGTAGATCGGTATACATAAACGCCTAATAAACTTATTGATTGTTTATTATAGGAATTTGTGTGGAAAAAGTACTCAATGAACCATAAATAAATATGAATACGAGGGTTTAACTTTATAATGAGTATGAGTAATGCATTATTACTTACATTACTCATACGTCTGAGTGAACTTTATTACTATTAAAGCAAGCAAATAAGTAAGTAAATAATCATTGGCCTAAATATTTAAAAGAAAATAAAAAACAAAAATTTCTGATTATTTGCAATTTCTACTAATAAAGAACAAAAAACTAGTTTAGTGTAATTTGAGAAAAGTGAACAAACAAATAGAAAAACATTATTGTAGGAATTGAAATTTTCTTATTATTTGCTTGCCATTCCATAAAAATCTCTCATGCGTGATGTTTAAGAAATCAGTGGAAAATTAACCATTTGAAAAAAAGGATACAATATTAAAAGTGAAGAGAAAAATATAGTTTAAAATAAGAAAAAAAACAGAAAAAAATTAAACAATAACAAAATAATAGAACAAAAAATGTTTTTAATATAAATATACCTAAATAAGTACTAATAGTAAATAAGAAAATAATGAAACAGTGTGTAATTTTCATGATTAGTAATATTTTTTTTTTAAATTAGAAAAAAAATCTATTCACATAATAATTTTGTATTAGCAGATAAAGTTTTTTTTTTTGACTAGATATACATAAAGTAAATATATTTCAGAAATAATATGTAAAATAGATTTTTGGTCAGAAATATGAATTATCACAAATCAAGCTTATTTTGCCATTTAAACACATATTTACCGAGTTATTAACGATTTAAGATTTTTTGAGTTTTTCATACAAAAAAATAGATTTTGGGTCAGAAGCATGAGTGATCACAAATCGAGCTTATTTGCCATTTAAACGCATATTTACTGAGTTATTAACGATTTAAGATTTTTTGAGTTTTTCATATGAAAAATCGAGTTTTGGTCGGAAATATGAGTGATCACAAATCGAGCTTATTTTGCCATATAAACGCATATTTACTGAGTTATTAACGATTTAAGATTTTTTTAGTTTTTCATAAAAAAATCGATTTTTGGTCAAAAACATGAGTAATCACAAATCGAGTTTATTTTGCAATTTAAACGCATATTTACTGAGTTATTAACGATTTAAGATTTTTTGAGTTTTTCTTGCAAAAAAATCGATTTTTGGTCTGAAATATGAGTGATCACAAATCGAGCTTATTTTGTCACTTAAACGCATATTTACTGAGTTATTAACGATTTTAGATTTATTGAGTTTTTCATTCAAAATATCAATTTTTGGTCAGAAGTATGAGTGATCACAAATCGAGCTTATTTAGCCATTTAAACGCATATTTACTAAGTTATTAACGATTTAAGATTTGTTGAGTTTTTCATACAAAAAGATCGATTTTGGGTCAGAAATATGAGTGATCACAAATCGAGCTTATTTTGCAATTTAAACGCACATTTACTGAGTTATTAACAATTTAAGATTTTTTGAGTTTTTCATATGAAAAATCGCTTTTTGGTTAGAAATATGAGTGATCACAAATCCAGCTTATTTTTTCATTTAAACGCGTATTTATTGAGTTATTAAGGATTTTAGAAAGAGAACGATTTTGGGTCAGAAGTATGAGTGATTACAAATCTAGTTTATTCTTCCAATTAAACGCGTATTTACTGAGTTGTTAACGATTTAAGATTTTTTTGAGTTTTTCATACAAAAAGATCGATTTTTGGTCAAAAATATGAGTGATCACAAATCGAGCTTTTTTTGCCATTTAAACGCATATTTACTGAGTTATTAACGATTTTAGAATTTTTGATTTTTACATAAAAAAATAGATTTTTGATCAAAAACATGAGTGATCACAAATGGAGCTATTTCGCAATTTAAACGCATATTTATTGAGTTATTAACGATTTAAGATTTGTTGAGTTTTTCATACAAAAAGATCGATTTTGGGTCAGAAATATGAGATCACAAATCGAGCTTATTTTGCCATCTAAACGCATATTTACTGAGTTATGAACGATTTAAGATTTTTTGGGTTTTTCATTCAAAAAATCGATTTTGGGTCAGAAATATGAGCTCACAAATCGAGCTTATTTTGCTATTTAAACGCATATTTATAGTGTTATCGGCTATTTTAGATTTTTTGAGTTTTTCATACAAAAAAATCGATTTTTCATCAGTAATATGAGTGATCACAAATCGAGCTTATTTTGCCATTTAAACTCATATTTACTGAGTTATTAACGATTTAAGATTCTTTGAGTTTTTCGTACAAAAAAAAATCGATTTTTGGTCTGAAATATGAGTGATCACAAATCGAGCTTATTTAGCCATTTAAACGCATATTTACTGAGTTATTAACGATTTAAGATTTTTTAAGTTTTTCATACAAAAAATCGATTTTTGGTCAGATATATTAGTGATCACAAATCGAGCTTATTTTGTCATTTAAATGTATATTTACTGAGTTGTTAACGATTTAAGATTTGTTGAGTTTTTCATACAAAAAGATCGATTTTGGGTCAGAAATATGAGATCACAAATCGAGCTTATTTTGCCATCTAAACGTATATTTACTGAGTTATCGGCGATTTTAGATTTTTTGAGTTTTTCATACAAAAATCAATTTTTGGTCAGAAATATGAGTGATCACAAATCGAGCTTATTTAGCCATTTAAACGCATGTTTACTGAGTTATTAACGATTTAAGATTTTTAGAGTTTTTCATATGAAAATTCGATTTTTGATCTGAAATATGAGTGATCACAAATCGAGCTTAATTTGCCATTTAAACGCATATTTAACGATTTTAGATTTTTTGATTTTTTTATACAAAAAAATGGATTTTTGGTCAGAAATATGAGGGATCACAAATCGAGCTTATTTTGCCATTTAAAAGCATATTTACTGAGTTATTTACGATTTAAGATTTTTTGAGTTTTTTATACAAAAATATCAATTTTTGATCAGAAATATAAGTGATCACAAATCGAGCTTATTTTACCATTTAAACGCATATTTACTGAGTTATTAACGATCTAAGATTTTTTGAGTTTTTCATACAAAAAATCGATGTTTGGTGTGAAGTATGAGTGATCGAGCTTATTTTTCCATTTAAACGCATATTTACTGAGTTATTAACGATTTCAGATTTTTTGGGATTTTCATACAAAAAACACATTTTTGGTCAGAAATATGAGTGATCACAAATCGAGCTTATTTTGTCATTTAAACGCATATTTACTGAGTTAATAACGATTTAAGATTTTTTGAGTTTTCATTCAAAAAAATCGATTTTTGGTCTGAAATATGAGTGATCACAAATCGAGTTTATTTTTCCATTTATACGCAAATTTACTGAGTTATCGACGATTTAAGATTTATTGGGTTTTTCATACAAAAAATCGATGTTTGGTGTGAAGTATGAGTGATCACAAATCGAGCTTATTTTTCCATTTAAACGCATATTTACTGAGTTATGAACGATTTAAGATTTTTTGGGTTTTTCATTAAAAAAATCGATTTTGGGCTATTTAGATATTTAGCATTTTAACGCATATTTATTGAGTTATTACCGATTTTAGATTTTTTTAGTTTTTCATATGAAAAATAAATTTTTGGTCAGAAATATGAGTGATCACAAATCAAGCTTATTTTGCCATTTAAACGCATATTTACTGAGTTATTAATGATTTAAGATTTTTTGAGTTTTTTTATAAAAAAAAATCGATTTTTGGTCTGAAATATGAATGATCACAAATCGAGCTTACTTTTCCATTTAAAAGCATATTTACTGAGTTATTAACGATTTTAGATTTTTTGAGTTTTTCATACAAAAAAAATGGATTTTTGGTCAGAAATATGAGGGATCACAAATCGAGCTTATTTTGCCATTTAAACGCATATTTACTGAGTTATTTACGATTTAAGATTTTTTGAGTTTTTATACAAAAATATCAATTTTTGATCAGAAATATAAGTGATCAAAAATCGAGGTTATTTTGCAATTTAAACGTATATTTACTGAGTTATTACCGATTTAAGATTTGTTAAGTTTTTCATACAAAAAAATCGATTTTGGGTCAGAAATATGAGATCACAAATCGAGCTTATTTTGCAATTTAAACGCATATTTACTGAGTTATCGGCGATTTAAGATTTTTTGAGTTTTTCATACAAAAAATCAATTTTTGGTCAGAAATATGAGTGATCACAAATCGAGCTTATTTAGTCATGTAAACGCATATTTACTGAGTTATTAACGATTTAAGATTTTTTAAGTTTTTCATACAAAAAATCGATTTTTGGTCAGAAATATTAGTGATCACAAATCGAGCTTATTTTGTCATTTAAACGTATATTTACTGAGTTATTAACGATTTAAGATTGTTGAGTTTTTCATACAAAAAGATCGATTTTGGGTCAGAAATATGAGATCACAAATCGAGCTTATTTTGCCATCTAAACGTATATTTACTGAGTTATCGGCGATTTTAGATTTTTTGAGTTTTTCATACAAAAATCAATTTTTGGTCAGAAATATGAGTGATCACAAATCGAGCTTATTTAGTCATGTAAACGCATATTTACTGAGTTATTAACGATTTAAGATTTTTTAAGTTTTTCATACAAAAAATCGATTTTTGGTCAGAAATATTAGTGATCACAAATCGAGCTTATTTTGTCATTTAAACGTATATTTACTGAGTTATTAACGATTTAAGATTTGTTGAGTTTTTCATACAAAAAGATCGATTTTGGGTCAGAAATATGAGATCACAAATCGAGCTTATTTAACCATTTAAACGCATGTTTACTGAGTTATTAACGATTTAAGATTTTTAGAGTTTTTCATATGAAAATTCGATTTTTGATCTGAAATATGAGTGATCACAAATCGAGCTTAATTTGCCATTTAAACGCATATTTAACGATTTTAGATTTTTTGAGTTTTTTATACAAAAAAATGGATTTTTGGTCAGAAATATGAGGGATCACAAATCGAGCTTATTTTGCCATTTAAACGCATATTTACTGAATTATTAACGATTTAAGATTTTTTGAGTTTTTTATACAAAAATATCAATTTTTGATCAGAAATATAAGTGATCACAAATCGAGCTTATTTTGCCATTTAAACGCATATTTACTGAGTTATTAACGATCTTAGATTTTTTGAGTTTTTCATACAAAAAATCGATATTTGGTGTGAAGTATGAGTGATCACAAATCGAGCTTATTTTTCCATTTAAACGCATATTTACTGAGTTATTAACGATTTAAGATTTTTTGGGATTTTCATACAAAAAACACATTTTTGGTCAGAAATATGAGTGATCACAAATCGAGCTTATTTTGTCATTTAAACGCATATTTACTGAGTTAATAACGATTTAAGATTTTTTGAGTTTTCATTCAAAAAAATCGATTTTTGGTCTGAAATATGAGTGATCACAAATCGAGTTTATTTTTCCATTTATACGCAAATTTACTGAGTTATCGACGATTTAAGATTTATTGGGTTTTTCATACAAAAAATGGATTTTTGTTCAGAAATATGAGGGATCACAAATCGAGCTTATTTTGCCATTTAAACGCATATTTACTGAATTATTAACGATTTAAGATTTTTTGAGTTTTTTATACAAAAATATCAATTTTTGATCAGAAATATAAGTGATCACAAATCGAGCTTATTTTGCCATTTAAACGCATATTTACTGAGTTATTAACGATTTAAGATTTTTTGGGATTTTCATACAAAAAACACATTTTTGGTCAGAAATATGAGTGATCACAAATCGAGCTTATTTAGCCATTTAAACGCATATTTACTGAGTTATGAACGATTTAAGATTTTTTGGGTTTTTCATTAAAAAAATCGATTTTGGGCTATTTAGATATTTAGCATTTTAACGCATATTTATTGAGTTATTACCGATTTTAGATTTTTTTAGTTTTTCATATGAAAAATCAATTTTTGGTCAGAAATATGAGTGATCACAAATCAAGCTTATTTTGCCATTTAAACGCATATTTACTGAGTTATTAATGATTTAAGATTTTTTGAGTTTTTTTATAAAAAAAAATCTATTTTTGGTCTGAAATATGAATGATCACAAATCGAGCTTACTTTTCCATTTAAAAGCATATTTACTGAGTTATTAACGATTTTAGATTTATTGAGTTTTTCATTCAAAAAATCGATTTTTGGTCAGAAGTATGAGTGATCATAAATCGAGCTTATTTAGCCATTTAAACGCAGATTTATTGGGTTATTAACGATTTAAGATTTTTTCGATTTTTGGTAAGAAATATGAGTGATCACAAATCGAGCTTATTTTTCCATTTAAACGCATATTTACTGAGTTATTAACGATTTAAGATTTTTTGAGTTTTTCATACAAAAAGATCGATTTTGGTTAAAAGTATGAGTGATCACAAATCAAGCTTGTTTTGCCATTTAAACGCGTATTTACTGAGTTATTAACGATTTAAGATTCTTTGGGTTTTTCATATGAAAAATCGATTTTTCATCAGAAATATGAGTGATCACTAATCGAGCTTACTTTGCCATTTAAATGCATATCTAAAGAGTTATTAATGAGAGGTTGAGATTTAGATTTTTTTTTTGGATTTTTAAGATTTCTTGGGATTAACCTTAATGTTTGAAGAAAACGACATATTTATGTTTTTAATATTTTGTATTCATTTATTTTTTTTTTAATATTTGCCATAATAATCATCATTTTGTATAATTATTTTTTTATTTAAATTTATTAAATGTATATGTATATGAATAATTTTTTTAAAATTAATATAATTTTATATAAATTAAAGATAATTAAAATTAAAATAAAGTTTTTTTCTCTTAACACTTAAATGAATAATAACAATTAAACAAAAAAAAACTGAAACGAAAAATGAAATGCCATATTTAAAAGAAAACAAAATATTTTTTTTTTTGTTGTAAAATTTTCGCTAATTAATTTTAAAATTTTAGCATATAGAATATAAGTATAAATTGTATAATTTTTCTACTAATACTTTGAGTATTTTGAAATGATATCAAAGTAGAAAAGTTAAATATTTTTGTATTTTTTTAATTCTTTAATTTAGTTCTCTCTGCGATAGTTAGATGATAGATGATAAGCTAGATGTGTATGAAGTGTTAAGCATGAATTTGAAATGTTATAGGCTTCAGTTACAAAACACTAGGAGAGAGTAATACATAAATAGTTAGATAGAAAGAGAGAGAGAGAGAGTCTAAGAAATATATTGCCATAAGATTATTATTTGTTTTTAATTATAATTGTTTATGTAAGTGTTTATGTACTTTAAATAATTGCCACTACAATATTGATTGATATTGATTATTGAGACTACTTGAAGCTTTAAAAATATGCAGTTGTTTTTATTATCTTAATTAATTCGAATTTTTATTATTTTTTATTGCAGGCTCTTGTTTATTCTCACGTATAATGCTTAGTAATTGCAACATCATCAATGCTTGCACTTTATCCAAAGGATCCATAAAACCGCGTTGCAACCATTTCGGTATGGTAGTGCGGGCATGACTAAAGCCCAATTTATTGAGTATATAATCGATGCCATAGGGTTCTATGGATTTGCCAGCCCAATAAAGAATTCTTACAGTCGGCTCTAAATGCCAAGTTTGACATTCAAAATGTCTCCAATCTCTAAAGAAGGATTCTAAATCATTATCGTCTTCGGCCGGATTATTTGCAGACGCTGTGGCTCCTTGATTATTAGAGGCAGGTTTGCTGTCATTAGCACTAGCATTGTTTGCTGTGATATTTGTATTGCTGTTATTTTGTGAATTGATGTTAATGTTAGATGATGTTTTCGAGGAAGAGTCTTTGGTATCGTTGTTTAGATTATGATTACTATTAGTCAAGTGTGTGGATGATGTTGTCATGTTTGCTGTTAGTTGATTAACATCCAAATTTTGTGAGCTGGCATGTTTCGATGAGAGAGTATTCGAAGCTGACGAAGTGGTAGATGATTGTTGTTGTTGCTGCTGCTGCTGCATGTGTTGTTCTTTTGTCATTTCTTCACTAACATAAGGTTTCAGCTGATGTCTTATATTTTGTGATAAATTGGGTGAGGCAGCTCGTGCTGATTGGGCTCCAACCTAGTTTTGTGAAAAAATAAAACAAAAACATTTGTTTAGTTAATTTCATAACTTGCAATTTTTAAACTTACCACCTTTTCTTTTTCCTTGACGTAGGATGTTATTAAATCATGCAAAAAGAAGAAAGCATCTGCATCCACTGTAACAAATATGTGATCATCAAATTCTGTAGTAAAACTACAGACAACTTCGGGTTTAGTATCTGCTTTAAAACAATGAGAAACATTGAAATTTATAACATGTTTTTTAAGGATAATTTTAATTGCCTATTACCTGTTTGCAGAGGTGTGGTTGGGCCTTGCTTGTGTTCCGTTTTAAAATGTAAATGCAGACTGGGTAAAGCAAAGATTACCTCACGATCTTGAGATTTGCTGGAACTAGTAGAACTTGCTCCTCTGGCTCGTTCTATTGAATTTGAAGCAATCTCTCTATCACATTCCAAAATGGGGAAACGGTCAACAGCTGTAATAAAAAATATAAATTGATTAGAAACGATCGAACAAACTGAACTGAACTGAACTAGAACTGAACTAGAACTGAACTAGAAGAACTAGAACTGAACTAGAACTGAACTAGAACTGACTAGAACTGAACTAGAACTGAACTAGAACTGAACTAGACTGAACTAGAACTGAACTAGAACTGAACTAGAACTGAACTAGAACTGAAACTAGAACTGAACTAGAACTGACTAGAACTGAACTAGAACTGAACTAGAACTGAACTAGAACTGAACTAGAACTGAACTAGAACTGAACTAGAACTGAACTAGAACTGAACTAGAACTGAACTAGACTAACTAGAACTGAACTAGAACTGAACTAGAACTGAACTAGAACTACAGAACCTGAACTAGAACTGAAACTAGAAACTGAAACTAGAACTGAACTAGAACTGAACTAGAACTGAACTAGAACTGAACTAGAACTGAACTAGGAACTGAACTAGAACTGAACTAGAACTGAACTAGAACTGAACTAGAACCTGAACTAGAAACTTGAAAACTGAACTAGAACTGAACTAGAACTGAACTAGAACTGAACTAGAACTGAACTAGAACTGAACTAGAACTGAACTAGAACTGAACTAGAACTGAACTAGAACTGAACTAGAACTGAACTAGAACTGAACTAGAACTGAACTAGAACTGAACTAGAACTGAACTAGAACTGAACTAGAACTGAACTAGAACTGAACTAGAACTGAACTAGAACTGAACTAGAACTGAACTAGAACTGAACTAGAACTGAACTAGAACTGAACTAGAACTGAACTAGAACTGAACTAGAACTGAACTAGAACTGAACTAGAACTGAACTAGAACTGAACTAGAACTGAACTAGAACTGAACTAGAACTGAACTAGAACTGAACTAGAACTGAACTAGAACTGAACTAGAACTGAACTAGAACTGAACTAGAACTGAACTAGAACTGAACTAGAACTGAACTAGAACTGAACTAGAACTGAACTAGAACTGAACTAGAACTGAACTAGAACTGAACTAGAACTGAACTAGAACTGAACTAGAACTGAACTAGAACTGAACTAGAACTGAACTAGAACTGAACTAGAACTGAACTAGAACTGAACTAGAACTGAACTAGAACTGAACTAGAACTGAACTAGAACTGAACTAGAACTGAACTAGAACTGAACTAGAACTGAACTAGAACTGAACTAGAACTGAACTAGAACTGAACTAGAACTGAACTAGAACTGAACTAGAACTGAACTAGAACTGAACTAGAACTGAACTAGAACTGAACTAGAACTGAACTAGAACTGAACTAGAAGAACTAGAACTGAACTAGAACTGAACTAGAACTGAACTAGAACTGAACTAGAACTGAACTAGAACTGAACTAGAACTGAACTAGAACTGAACTAGAACTGAACTAGAACTGAACTAGAACTGAACTAGAACTGAACTAGAACTGAACTAGAACTGAACTAGAACTGAACCAGAACTGAACTAGAACTGAACTAGAACTGAACTAGAACTGAACTAGAACTGAACTAGAACTGAACTAGAAGTGAACTAGAAGTGAACTAGAACCGAACTAGAACTGAACTAGAACTGAACTAGAACTGAACTAGAACTGAACTAGAACTGAACTAGAACTGAACTAGAACTGAACTAGAACTGAACTAGAACTGAACTAGAACTGAACTAGAACTGAACTAGAACTGAACTAGAACTGAACTAGAACTGGACTGAACTAGAACTGGACTGAACTAGAACTGAACTAGAACTGAACTAGAACTGAACTAGAACTGAACTAGAACTGAACTAGAATTGAACTAGAACTGAACTGCAAATTCATAAACATTTCCACTTTAGGCTTTTTATTAAAATCGGATCGATCGTTTAGAAATTGCAGATTACAGTTTCCTTTTGAATTGTTAATAATCGTATATTCTTTCCTAAAAATTTAAAGAAATTTTTATTAAAATGGACTGAAAACTTACCATCAATTTCACTATTCGCAAAAGCGTAATGAAACCATTCATTAAGCGTCTTAAATTGTGGAGGAAACACAATATTCCTAGTTATACGACTAACAATGGCCATTGAATGATTTTGTTGCTGCACCTCCGTTGTCTGACCCAAACAAGAGGTCAGTGTTTGTGTCACAAACACTTCTCGACTATTCGAATCTTGATGAGCCTCTGTGGTAAAGTTAATGAAAGGAGATTTTAAACTGAATAAAGCCCAAGATTTGGATTTGAAGTTAATGCCGTGGAAACAAGCCAAAGAAATGTTATTGCCATGTAATTCCACAGAACCACCCAAAACATTGCCATTGCGGGGTAGACGTGTTACCAAAGTGGGTACAACCAGACCAGCTACCATTTCCAGAGGCTTCTGCCAATGTCTATGGTGTCTGGCGTCAGTGTTACTCAAATCAACACCACATGCCTCAGAGGCACCGTTAATAGATTTCTTGTGTTCCCGCCTTTGTCTACGTTTCATACTGGCATTACGTTCATGCAAGCGAGGTTCGAGGCTGGAGAAAACTCGCTTAGAAGATTTAAATTGTTGGGTGAAAAATTCCTCTAGTTTGTAGTACATTTTCAGTAGATCGGCAGTGGTGGATTTGGAAATCATAATTTGTAGCTGTAAAGGGAGAAATGTTGTGAAATTTATTTTTCTTAACAATAAAAGAAACTTACTTGATCCCATGATAAATCACCATGTATAAAAATAATGGCCTTTGGTGCGGTATTATCGTGGGGGGGTGAAATATCTCCTCCCTGCTGTTGCAGTGAAGTTTTCCATTCATCTTTCATGGCAGCTGAGAAGGAGCTAATGCGCGTCATTAACACTGAAGTGCCCATATAATCTAATCTCAATTCCAAAGCCATAAAACTTAAACCCATGGTATGATAAGGCTCTACTCCGGATTCTTCTTTAATATGGAAACGTGTATTGATTTTGTTCACTTCAAAACTACCACCCACTATGCCGCCCTTGGCATCTAGCGAGGAACCACCCAAATAGATGCCTATATACATATTTTTGTAACCAGTACTGCCTATAGACAAGCGGCCATCAGACTGAAAATCTTTCGTGAGCCACACCACATTGCCCATAACATTACCCATGTTCATTTGTACATTGAGTTTAGTGAAATTTACCGCAAAGAGTACTAATGTTTCCCAGGCTGTGATTTGATTTTTCTCCGAGGGAGGCGTACTAGAAGACTCATTACTAGATGATTTGCCCAAATTCTTAAGTTTGCGAGTAGCTCCCGTTGAGGAAGTGGGTGTAGTTTGATTATTACTATCAAAGTTTAATTTCAATTTATCTCTAGTGTAAAATGCGTCTGCTGGTGATTTGGTGGTATCAGGTGTTTTAGTTCTAGTGCCATCTTTGGGTGTGGTAGGAGTACCCAAGTTGTGTTCGGTATCATTAGACTGTTGAACACTTAAGTCGCCCAAAAATAAACGTCTTACTATTCTTCTGCGATACCAGGCCTTAGGGAAGGCTAATATTTCTGTTAGACGACGCATATCGTACTTAAACGAGGCACTGCCTATATCCACTATGGTAGAGAATCTCACTACAGCTTTAGACTGGTCCATGGGTCTTTTCGCCGAGGAAGTAGTGGAAGGTTCTATGTAAACTTTGCGACATCTAGTTATGTGGAATTTTACAAATTCCACATTGATGGATAAAGAATCTTTACGTTCCGAATCGGTTAGGGGTGAGAATTGGGCCTCCTTTATATTAGTTTTCTTGCCACCATAAGGATGGAATATGTAAACATTAAAGTCCGCCAAACAACCGGTAACACTGAGTCCACCTTGAGGAGTTTTATCTTTATCTTTTTCTCCCGTTGTCGTCGAAGTATTGGCATTATTCGGTTCCAATGGATTTTGGTTGTCCTCATCAGCAGATCTTTTAGAAGAGAACACAATATCCAAACTGGGCAATTGTAACATACATTCCACTCTGGAAACGGGTAAACAAGAAAATCTAAATGTTGAGGGCTGCATGTGAAAGTAAACAATAACATCCACTGGGAAAGAGGCATATGTCACATAGTTAGCCGGCAAAATATCCAAATTAACTGGATTATTAGAGGGCGTTTGTGAACCGCTGCTCTGTTCCGCCTTTGTGGGTATGGGTTCTAAGGTTTGCTCTAAAAATTCCAAAATATGAGGTGAAATAATGGTTTCCTCTGGTATAGATTGCAAAGTCATCCAGGCAAATAAAGCCGCACGTTTTGAACTCATTCTTCTGTTGGCTCCCGAAAAAGTAGAATGGTGACTATCTGTACTGGTGCTGCGATTCACCTCAATGATGTTCTCCACTGTCTTGGACTGATAATGAAGTTTCACATCTAAGCCGGGTATATGGAATATAGTCAAATCCGATAACATGGCTGCATTGGAGGGATTGTAGCGCAATTTACTTTTATCTCTTTGCCTTCGGGAGGGTGTAGGACTGCCCCAGTCATAGCCTATGCTACGTTCTCTCTTGTGGGTTTTCACGCTGGTGGGACCACTAACAAACAACTTATCATCCGTAGTTTCCTTGGTGTGTAAAACGCATTTGCCCGAATTAACCAACACTTTGATATCCAATTCAAAATCTATATTGGGTTCTTGTTGTTTCTGCTGATACTGATGTTTTCTTCTCATTTCCACCGAGGTGCCGTCTATATCAATTTCACTGGGAGGCGTATCTGTGGGTGCCTCCTGTGAATTAGTGCTTTGCGGTTCATCATCACTGTCCGCATTATTGGGCAATGATGTTTGTCTCATGGTCTCGGAGAAAGTAACACGATTTGCAGGATTAGTTTTCAAAGAAGCACTTCTCGAATGTCCTGAAACCGGAGTAGATTGTAAACTAGAAATTTCATCATTTGAGGCTATAGGATCTAAACGTCTGCCTGAATAAGTGGCTATGCCATCTTCGATATGATCACGATGAGAACCTATAAATGATATGGATCTTTGTGAGGTACGCATGCTTCGCCTCATCGAAGGTCTACGCCATTTCTGTATCATATCACGTCTAAAGTATTTATAGCATATGGCCTGCAGCTCCTGCAATCTTCTCTCCTCATGGGCTATGGTATTGTGTGTAGCCCCTAACGTACGCAAATCATTAATAATCTTCAACTGTTCTGCCATTTCCTTTTCCATCATAAATGATCGCTTTTTAGAGTCAATCGTAGGATCGAAAACAAATGATGGTAAATTTTCAAATTCTCTTCTACGTCCGAATGTATCTCGTGTAGCCTGTTCACCTTCATCACTATCGGGTGATTCTAAATTGGTTTCTTCCTCTTCAAACCCGGTCAACATGGTTAAAGTGTGACCCAAAGACGACAAATGTTTGCCTATGTTTATATCCAAATGTATATCAACACCTTCCATTTGCCACTTAACATTTAGCAACCATTTGGCATTTTCCATTTTCTTGGCAGCCGTGGTACGAGAACATACTTCATAGGTACCTTCCGATACTACACACACATTCATAATGGGCTCATTGTGATTGGGTTTCCAATCATCTAGAGTTGTCTCAAAGTCATCGGCAAAACGTAAACATAGACCTTGGAATTTCCCCTTAGAAACCAAGGAGCCCGAGTTACAAGCCGATATTATGGTATTCTCTAATGTTATGACAACAGCACCTTTAGGTTCGAAGTCTTGATATGAGCGAGAACCCCAAGACTAAAAGAAAATTTTAAAATTTATTATTTTATGTTTTAATCCAACTTGATTGATGATTTTGGGAGTCTGATACAACTTAATTTTCAGCATTCGTTTGTGATTTATACCCTTGTAGACAATAACAATAATTTTTTCAATATACTTACATTGGCCACTTGATTTAAGGGCAAACAAATACCCATATCCTCTACCGTTAATTGCAAAAATAAGGTAGATAAATTGGAACCAGCTATATTGCTAAATTGACCAAATGCTACCCTATCGAAAACCTAGAAAAACGAAACAATTAGAGAACATCATGGGACTAAAGAAAGCTAACTATTACACTCACCTGCTGCTGGGTCTGTTGAGCATTTTCATAACTCAAATTCGCCCGTTTCTCTGCCCAATATTCATACGCATTTTTATAGTTCAACCACACTAATATGGCCTTATCAACAGCTATCGGTTGAATGTATACCAAAGGACGTTTTAACGTTAACAATATCAATTCTTTATCTTCGTTAAGTAATTCATCTTGGAATGCATTACGCAAACCGATAGTTGTATGAAAAAACGCATATTGTTGGAACTCTGGCTCGGCCTCATCAAATATAACGTTACGTATCAATTGACCCAGTGATAAATTGAAATCTATATGAGCCTTGCCAAACATTTTGCGATCATTACCCTCACCCAAATTCTTAACACGATTGGAGAGATGTAACTCTAAAGTGCCTGTCTCAAAACGTACGGCTGAATTGCAGGGCGTAGTGGCCGTCAATTGTATACGTTTCATGGAAATGTTAATGGAAAAGAGTATACGTTTTAGACTTGATTCCTGAACACTACCACTATCACTGTCCTCTGACCACAGCGGTACTGGTTTCTCGCCACCATAGACTTTTTGTAAGACTTCATTTATTTCCCGCATAAATACTTTTTGCACAAAAACCAAATGATTAAGTAAATCGGTAGTTAAGCAACGTTCAAATTCTCCTATTTCGGCAGAGGCATTGACATAACCTCCTTGTCTTAATACTACACCCTCTACATGATCATTATCTTCTTGTCTATGTTCGGGCACATATTCAGCACTGACATGTACGGGAGGCAAAGCTATACAGGCTTCCGAAGGTAAATTCATTTCATTCTAAGGTAAATAAATTAATTATATTCTTTTATTAGTAAATGTTGGCCAAAGAAAACTCACCCTCACCTGAATTTTAGTATTAAAACTCAGTGTATGCGTTGGTAGGTCAATAACAAATTTAGCACGATTTCCTGATACTCCCGTAGAGCTAACATGATTCATACGATATTGAGCTTGCAAAGAAGGCAACAAGGCTGCATTTATGGATAGTGATTGCAACAGCACATTAAATTGCATGACCAAAGGCTGTAATAAGCCATTTTGTTGTGATTGCTGTTTGGTTTGTGTATTGTATTTACGATTTTGCTGCTGTGGCTTTTCCTTGGAATCCATATTCGAGCCAGAGTTACGTGAATGGAAAGGTGATTCTGGTTCATCTAAATTATGCGAACGAGAGGTGGTGCGTCCCGAATTACGTCCCACACGCAATTCCTGCAATGTCGATGACAATTGTTTGGAGGATCTAGTCATCATGCCATGTAAAGCCACCGGATGTTGGGGTATATCTATATTAACTGGCCCTATAGATAGCAGACCACTATTTTTGTCACGTCCTCTTTTTGTGAGACTAGAGTATAGAGTTTGACTTTTGCCTATGGTAACTTTGACAACAGTTCTGAAAGAAATTAATGTTTAATCATTAACCAGATTTCGATATATTTTATATTATTATTAGCTTACTGTTGATTTGGTGCCACGCCTTCTAACAACACAATCATGGCTCTACCCACTTGCCCAGTCAAAGAACACTCCAAAGACACTGGTCTAGCCTTTTTACGCCAAGTAGCCGAACCATTGAGAGTAGTAATTTCCGCCTCCAATTTCAAACCACTTAAAGTGGCTAGCAAACGTGTTTTATGTATTTTAGCCACACCAAACACTATAAGGCGAGTCCTTTCCTGTGATATACTATCAAATAGCTCCTTATGTTGAGGCAGTGGTGTAGGAGCACTAGTCAAATCATCATCATCATTACGGGTATCTTGACGATTATAGTTAAAAGCTTTCTTTTCATTTGTCAAAGAAATACGCTGTTGTACGGTTTTAGTCTCCGGCATAGTACCATATAATTCCAATAAATGATAAATAGTTTTCCAGCAATTTGGTGTTTCCAGTAGAGGAGGTATAAGATTATTAAAACCATTTTTAGTTATGGTATTATAATCACCACTAACACTAGTGGCACAGGCGCCATTCAAGGAAGCCTTGGATTCTAAAGACATTTTAAACATGTGATGTTCGGATACTGATGTCGTGGGACTGTCACGCAAAGGCGAGGAGCTCGACTCATTGAGATTTGTATAGCCCAGTTTGCCTTTGACTGATTTACCAGTTGATCTTAGTTTTTGAGCAAACGATTGTGGACGATTTTTGGCACTAGGCGAGGGTGTTAATTGTATTAGGGGTCCTAAGCCTGAGGTACCACGCATTTTGCTAAAAAGTTTATAGATTATAAATCTAATCATAAAATATTTATAACTTTAATATTTACCCTGAGGAATTATGATTCATGGTCATCATTTCATTGAATTTATCATAACGTTCATCTGAGGAATTTTCATTGTGAGCAAAACGATCGGATACGGACCCGAAAGGCATGATATCATTTGGTTCGGAGGCTAATTTTAAGAAAAAATAGAATAAAATATTTTAAATTTTAGTCAATCTTTATAATTCTTCATTAGTTCAGGCCCGAGTTCAAATCTTAGAGAGAACTTTTCCTAATTTGTTTAAAAAATACAAAAGAAATTGTTTTAAAAACACATAACTCGATGGAGCGTCATAAATTTGAGTCGTGAGTTTTCTGAAAAAGTATTTTGGACTTCGTATTTCTTGTTTACATCATTTCAAGCTAGATTGAAGTTTCAATTTCAAGCTAGATTGATTTTCTTCCTGTTGATTCTATCTATACTTATTGATAAATCAGCTGAAATGTTTGAAACATCATTCACAAAAAACCTACCCAAACTGTATTCATCCTTGGCATTAGATTTCTTACTTATATCCGGTTGATCATGGAATTCTTGCTGAGCATCTTTGACATTTTGATACATATTCGTAATTTGATGTAACAATCTTAATAAGGGCATATTAACCTAAATCGAAAACATTTTAATGTAATGATTTAGAATATCAATTACAAATCTTTATAACTTTACCTGTTGTGATATAAATCTTATATTTATGGAAAAATTTATAACCGTACTAGTGTGTTTCTTTAATTGGCGTCTTGACATATAAATAACATTTTGTCTGGCTTGATCGACCATGCCATCAGACATTTTTAGTACTTCTAGTTCTATGCCCACACGTTCGCACAAAAATAATGGTGTATCCATCATTATGGAGGGACGACCATTCGACTTTTTACTTGGTAGTTTAGTGGGTTTATTTTTGTTTTTATCTCCCGCCTCAGAGACAACTATGTCAACTCTTATGGAGTCAAAGGTGCCGATAAGCGAAAGATTTGTTCCAAAGTTTTCCAAAGAAGAAATATCTGCAAGAATTACGATATTGTATAAATGGAATGATATAATTCTCACAAACATAAAGGGAAAAGTTATACTCTTACTCACCAGCATTTTGAAATTTATTGACCATTTGTTGCGGCATAACACCTAAACAGGTGAGCAAGGGTTCAAAGATCAAATGAGCATCTAATAGTTTTATAGAATCCTGCATAATGCCTTGACGTGATTGTGTTTGTCCAGTTATTTTATTCACCGGTGTAGGTCTCAAAATTTCCTCCTTAGCAAAGTTATCTTTTTTTTTATTATTATCCTGTTGTTTAGCCATCCAAAAGTATAAATCCTCTTTTTGATTATCACTACCCAACCAGAATTTATTCACCGAATTGGTAGAACTTAAAGAACCCTCCTGAAGAGCACCATATTCTATAAACAAAACGATTGTAGAGAATTTCTTTTTTTTAGGGAAATTCCCCAAAAAAAACTTACCTATTTCAGCCACTTGTTTATCCACTAAACCCGATATAATGGGCAGCATTTGTATGCTAGAACGGGAAGAGTTACCATGAGAATATTGGGAACCTTTGCCAATACTTTTTCTAAACATTCAATGAAAAAAAAACCAAAACCATATATATAATAAAACACATTTAGACAAAAGACATTTTAATAAGACATAACTGTTAAAACATTGTTGTACTTACCCTTTTCTTGTTAGATGTATATTGGGTGATGTAGATGTGGACCTATGTGCTCCATGTAATACATCATCTGTAGTAAAACCCAAACCAAATTGTGTCGAGTCTATATTTAAATGGATTTTAATATTCAAAAATATTTTAACATTTTTTTTTTTATTAATAAATAACCAATTTTCTTTTCAAGTGTTTGGTGCTATAAATATGTTGACAAATTCCAAACAGCAAAATTTTGAAAATGGTTTTAATTCATGTTTTATATAGAAAAAAAAAATCTTTAAATTTATTTAAAAAAATTCTCAAAACTTTTACAAACTTTGTAAAAATCTAAAATTTTAAGAAAATTATATTTGGAATTTGCTTTTTAAGCTAAACAGGCCTATTACAGCATACATTTTCTTTTAATAAAAGTTTTGATTTCTTATTTTAGTTGCTTTCGAAATATTTAAAAAGAAAAATAGAAATCAAAACCAATTATATTTAGAAAATAATTCTATAACAAGCCCTTTTAGTTAAGATCATCTAAAACCAAGTGCAGTATTCAGAAATAAAAACACATAGAGTAGTAAGTGTATGTGTGTAAAAAAGTGTTATATCATCCTTAAAATATTCTCATATTTATAACAACAAACCAAAATTTTGCAATAAAATTTGAATACATTACCCTAATTATATTCAATTATAAAGAAAACCCAAAAACAAACTCTAGCATAAATATTGTATACAAAAACAATATTTAAGAAAAGTTTGTAAGTTACAAAAGAAAAAAAACTAAAAAAAATATATTGCATTTCAGCTTAAGGCCTAAAACACTAGAACAAACATTGAAGAAAACTAAAACACAAGGAAAAGTATTGTACACAAAAAACATATATATATAGTATTAAATATAGTAAATAGTATATAATATACACATAAAACATATAACATTTAAACAGATCTAAATGATAGTTATCATGAGCATACACACACACACACAGTAGTTAGATAGTTATAGCAAACACAATAAAACTTGACAAGAAATAAAAAAAACATAATAAGTGTTTAAAGGCCAAAATCAATCTAATAAAGCAGGTGCTAAAATAGTTTGCAATATAAAAAAAAAAAACCTTAAGCTGAAAATGCTTGATAAAAAAAACATAGCAAAATAAAAAAAAAAAAACCCAAAAATGAATTTTGTTTGTAATACAAAACAAAAAAATAAAACCAAAATCAAAATCAATTTCGAAAAAAAAAAATCATAAAAAAAATAAAAAAAAATTCTTTTTGTTAAAACAAAGGATAACTTTTTGAACAAAAACCAAATTTTCTTTACTCTGTTGAACAGGCAACGTAATAAATTGTTCTTTTTTGCTAATAGCAGCCAAAAAAACATAGTCATAAAATAGGTTAACAACAGGGTATCAAGAAGAGAAGTAATAAATAGAAATCAAAGAAAATTTGTTCTGTTCAAAAAACGAAGCGTTAATCAAAAGAATACCAATATGAGTTCGATGATGCTGTGTTTGCCCAAGTAATAAAGCATTCTCACTCTCTTCAGGATTATCTCCGACACCGGCATACGGTCCCATATCATTATCAGCTTCACACTCGCCATCATCAACTTCCTCTTCGTTTTGCGGGAATGAAAATGTCACATTAATGGGTCGTATTAGTTTATTTTTATATTGATGTTCGAAAAGTATGGGATTGTATAGAGTATTTTTCCACTGACGACTCAAAACAATAATGCCCTGTATTGGAATAAAGGTTGTTTAAAAGGGGTTTAAAATGTAAGGTATAGTTAACTCAAACCTGTCTTAAGGTATTTAGATGCGGTATATCCCCTTGTTTGAATATACGTTCAACCTTTTGTACTCCATCATCCAGCACTAGTTTCTGCATAATGAAACATAATTGGCAACTTGGATCCTCTTGCAAGGTTTTCGACAGTAAAGTATAGTTGTTGGCATAACGACTCTGTAAACGGTAATTAAATACATTTCTAAACTAGAATTGAACTAGAACTGAACTAGAACTGAACTAGAACTGAACTAGAACTGAACTAGAACTGAACTAGAACTGAACTAGAACTGAACTAGAACTGAACTAGAACTGAACTAGAACTGAACTAGAACTGAACTAGAACTGAACTAGAACTGAACTAGAACTGAACTAGAACTGAACTAGAACTGAACTAGAACTGAACTAGAACTGAACTAGAACTGAACTAGAACTGAACTAGAACTGAACTAGAACTGAACTAGAACTGAACTAGAACTGAACTAGAACTGAACTAGAACTGAACTAGAACTGAACTAGAACTGAACTAGAACTGAACTAGAACTGAACTAGAACTGAACTAGAACTGAACTAGAACTGAACTAGAACTGAACTAGAACACTGAACTAGAACTGAACTAGAACTGAACTAGAACTGAACTAGAACTGAACTAGAACTGAACTAGAACTGAACTAGAACTGAACTAGAACTGAACTAGAACTGAACTAGAACTGAACTAGAACTGAACTAGAACTGAACTAGAACTGAACTAGAACTGAACTAGAACTGAACTAGAACTGAACTAGAACTGAACTAGAACTGAACTAGAACTGAACTAGAACTGAACTAGAACTGAACTAGAACTGAACTAGAACTGAACTAGAACTGAACTAGAACTGAACTAGAACTGAACTAGAACTGAACTAGAACTGAACTAGAACTGAACTAGAACTGAACTAGAACTGAACTAGAACTGAACTAGAACTGAACTAGAACTGAACTAGAACTGAACTAGAACTGAACTAGAACTGAACTAGAACTGAACTAGAACTGAACTAGAACTGAACTAGAACTGAACTAGAACTGAACTAGAACTGAACTAGAACTGAACTAGAACTGAACTAGAACTGAACTAGAACTGAACTAGAACTGAACTAGAACTGAACTAGAACTGAACTAGAACTGAACTAGAACTGAACTAGAACTGAACTAGAACTGAACTAGAACTGAACTAGAACTGAACTAGAACTGAACTAGAACTGAACTAGAACTGAACTAGAATACTAGAACTGAACTAGAACTGAACTAGAACTGAACTAGAACTGAACTAGAACTGAACTAGAACTGAACTAGAACTGAACTAGAACTGAACTAGAACTGAACTAGAACTGAACTAGAACTGAACTAGAACTGAACTAGAACTGAACTAGAACTGAACTAGAACTGAACTAGAACTGAACTAGAACTAAACTAGAACTGAACTAGAACTAAACTAGAACTGATTTAGAACTGAACTAGAACAAGATAACAATCAGGTTTTCTTCTCACCTTCTTAATTTTCGGGTTCCTTTGTATCTTCTCATTCTCCAAGGCATCAGACATTAAACAAGCAGTAACAGCTGTTTGCCTCGAGTGCAAAGCCTTTAATAAAGCTACAATTTTTATAGCCAAGCGATTACTAGGATTCATCCATGCTGTTATGGCCGGCGAGGCGGTACTAAGTAGATTCCAGTCTAAACGTGTCAAATCTATCTTTCTCGTAATGGGCACGCATGGTGGAGCTGCAAAATTAAGCCCACACCGATTTCAATTCGATAACACATGACGAAGTCTTATCATTTTCCTTATTTGCCACTTTATCAAAAGGCTCCTGCTTCTTTTGTCCATTATTCATTTTACCCTTTTCCACATCTTCATCTGGTGGTTTGGGAGTAGATTTGCGATTTTCGCTATTTATTTCAGGGCGTTCGGTAACAATGATGTTTTCCAAAGCAGTCTGGAATTTTTCTTTAGGAGTTTTGGGTGTGGGCGGTTTCTTAGTTAATAATCGCCAGGCAGCCTCTGCTCTTGAGGTGGCCGAAACATCTATTTGTGGATTATTGGTAGCGGTGGTGGTAGCTGTTTCTACCAATTCATTTAAACCTTCTTCCGCCATTTCAGCCAGTTCTTCTTTGGAATTTTCAGATTTTTCAAAATGTGATCGCTTAACTATCTTTACACCCACTCCCTCTAAACCACATTCAAACATTATGTAACCAATGCTATCTACTCCCGTATTATCGGTCATTTTTAGGCATTCAAATAAAACTTTACTCTTAGGTTCTGGTATAGCAGTAACCATAATAGGAGATTCCTGTCCTGTGGTGCTTTCAGTTTTTAAACGTCTTAGTTGAGCATGAGCTCGACCCACATCTAGTGTTATTACCAATTCTTCAAGTTGTTTTTCAGAAGTTTCGATCAGTATAGGTTCTCCTTGCACATTATCAGGGCGAGATTGTGAAGATAGATGCGCCAGTAATGCTCTGGTGCCCTTCATTATACCTCCTTTTTTATTGCTATTGCCAGACTGCACTGTCTGTTGTATGTAAACATTATGCATGGAGGCACGGGTCGTTTTACCCAAATGAAATTTAGTGGAAACACCTTCTATGTAGAATGTCAGTAAGGACACGCAACTAAGATCCTTTAAGTTATAAATATTAGTAAGACAATTTTATAATAATTAACATTATTTATTAACCCACCTGCACATTATCCAAGGCAGCCACTGAAATAACCTCTTCGATTATGGATGATTGTAACATGGTTATGCTGACCTTGGGTAAAACAATTAAACCCTGGGTCTTGGTCGATATGCTTTCTTCATAAACATCACTTAAGAAAGAATCGCCAGGCCCTAATAAATTACGTTCTGTTGTAGAACGTTTAGAGTTAGAATGCACTTGTGACCAATAACTCAAAGATTGATCCCTTTTTAAAATGTTGTCATTCTTAACTTTGGCTATACAAGAGGAGTGTATGTAATTCACCACAGTTAATAAATGCATATTCGAAAATGTAGGTATGGCAGCTTCAACCATTCTGAAAGGAATTTATTAAAATTGAAATTTGAAATATTTATCATTTGTTAATAAAATATGTAAATAAATAAAACAAAATGTTGGCGGTTGAAATAAATTCGATTTTAGGAATAATTTTTGCAATTTTAACAGTGTTTGTTAAAGTTTATAACACTTTTGACGATATGGTGAGTAATTTAATTATGTATTAAGTTTGTATTGATCAAAATTTCTAACTGAATTTCCCGTAACCAGAATAGATGTAATTTGGCATTCATGTTAAGATCTAGTTCAGTTCTAATTCAGTTATAGTTCAGTTCTAGTTCAGTTCTAGTTCTAGTTCAGTTCTAGTTCAGTTTTAGTTCAGTTCTAGTTCAGTTCTCAGTTCAGTTCTAGTTTCAGTTAGTTCTAGGTTCTAGTTCAGTTCTAGTTCAGTCTAGTTCAGTTCTAGTTCAGTCTAGTTCACGTTCTAGTCAGTTTCTAGTTTCAGTTCTAGTTCAGTTCTAGTTCAGTTCTCGTTCAGTCTAGTTCAGTTCTAGTTCAGTTCTAGGTTCAGTTCTAGTTCAGTTCTGTTTCAGTTCTAGTTCAGTGTCTAGTTCAGTTTCTAGTCAGTTCTAGGTTCAGTTCTAGGTCATTCTAGTTCGTTCTATTCATTTCTAGTTCAGTTTCTAGTTTCAGGGGTTCTATTTTCAGTTCTTCAGTCTAGTTCAGTTCTAGTTCAGTTTCTAGTTCAGTCTAGTTCAGTTTCTAGTTCAGTTCTAGTTCAGTTCTAGTTCAGTTCTAGTTCAGTTCTAGTTCAGTTCTAGTTGCAGTTCTAGTTTCAGTTTCTAGTTCAGTTCTAGTTCAGTTCTAGTTCAGTTCTAGTTCAGTTCTTTCAGTTCTAGTTCAGTTCTAGTTCAGTTCTAGTTCAGTTCTAGTTCAGTTCTAGTTCAGTTCTAGTTCAGTTCTAGTTCAGTTCTAGTTCAGTTCTAGTTCAGTTCTAGTTCAGTACTAGTTCAGTTCTAGTTCAGTTCTAGTTCAGTTCTAGTTCAGTTCTAGTTCAGTTCTAGTTCAGTTCTAGTTCATTTCGTTCAGTTCTAGTTCAGTTCTAGTTCAGTTCTAGTTCAGTTCTAGTTCAGTTCTAGTTCAGTTCTAGTTCAGTTCTAGTTCAGTTCTAGTTCAGTTCTAGTTCAGTTCTAGTTCAGTTCTAGTTCAATTCTAGTTCAGTTCTAGTTCAGTTCTAGTTCAGTTCTAGTTCAGTTCTAGTTCAGTTCTAGTTCAGTTCTAGTTCAGTTCTAGTTCAGTTCTAGTTCAGTTCTAGTTCAGTTATAGTTCAGTTCTCAGTTCTAGTTCAGTTCTAGTTCAGTTCTAGTTCAGTTCTAGTTCAATTCTAGTTCAGTTCTAGTTCAGTTCTAGTTTAGTTCTAGTTCAGTTCTAGTTCAGTTCTAGTTCAGTTCTAGTTCAGTTCTAGTTCAGTTCTAGTTCAGTTCTAGTTCAGTTCTAGTTCAGTTCTAGTTCAGTTCTAGTTCAGTTCTAGTTCAGTTCTAGTTCAGTTCTAGTTCAGTTCTAGTTCAGTTCTAGTTCAGTTCTAGTTCAGTTCTAGTTCAGTTCTAGTTCAGTTCTAGTTCAGTTCTAGTTCAGTTCTAGTTCAGTTCTAGTTCAGTTCTAGTTCAGTTCTAGTTCAGTTCTAGTTCAGTTCTAGTTCAATTCTAGTTCAGTTCTAGTTCAGTTCTAGTAGTTCTAGTTCAGTTCTAGTTCAGTTCTAGTTCAGTTCTAGTTCAGTTCTAGTTCAGTTCTAGTTCAGTTCTAGTTCAGTTCTAGTTCAGTTCTAGTTCAGTTCTAGTTCAGTTCTAGTTCAGTTCTAGTTCAGTTCTAGTTCAGTTCTAGTTCAGTTCTAGTTCAGTTCTAGTTCAGTTCTAGTTCAGTTCTAGTTCAGTTCTAGTTCAGTTCTAGTTCAGTTCTAGTTCAGTTCTAGTTCAGTTCTAGTTCAGTTCTAGTTCAGTTCTAGTTCAGTTCTAGTTCAGTTCTAGTTCAGTTCTAGTTCAGTTCTAGTTCAGTTCTAGTTCAGTTCTAGTTCAGTTCTAGTTCAGTTCTAGTTCAGTTCTAGTTCAGTTCTAGTTCAGTTCTAGTTCAGTTCTAGTTCAGTTCTAGTTCAGTTCTAGTTCAGTTCTAGTTCAGTTCTAGTTCAGTTCTAGTTCAGTTCTAGTTCAGTTCTAGTTCAGTTCTAGTTCAGTTCTAGTTCAGTTCTAGTTCAGTTCTAGTTCAGTTCTAGTTCAGTTCTAGTTCAGTTCTAGTTCAATTCTAGTTCAATCTAGTTCAGTTCTAGTTCAGTTCTAGTTCAGTTCTAGTTCAGTTCTAGTTCAGTTCTAGTTCAGTTCTAGTTCAGTTCTAGTTCAGTTCTAGTTCAGTTCTAGTTCAGTTCTAGTTCAGTTCTAGTTCAATTCTAGTTCAGTTCAGTTCTAGTTCAGTTCTAGTTCAGTTCTAGTTCAGTTCTAGTTCAGTTCTAGTTCAGTTCTAGTTCAGTTCTAGTTCAGTTCTAGTTCAGTTCTAGTTCAATTTTAGTTCAGTTCTAGTTCAGTTCTAGTTCAGTTCTAGTTCAGTTCTAGTTCAGTTCTAGTTCAGTTCTAGTTCAGTTCTAGTTCAGTTCTAGTTCAGTTCTAGTTCAGTTCTAGTTCGATTCTAGTTCAGTTCTAGTTCAGTTCTAGTTCAGTTCTAGTTCAGTTCTAGTTCGATTCTAGTTCAGTTCTAGTTCAGATCAGTTCAGGAATAAAGTTATTTCATTTCTGTTGTTATAGCAATTGGAAAATCAAGATATTACCAGCGATCTATCGGATAACGAACTTAAATTGGCTTTAAGTGACTTATCTCTTAAAGATTTGGATACTTTACAAAAATTTATTGACTCGACTGATTATGAAGATTTAGATCACCAGGATCAAAGGTAAAAAAAAGTAAGCATTAATGAATCAATTAAATATGTTTTATTTGCTAGATTTATAAACACAAATGCTAAGACTTTAGATGGAAATAACTTTGAGGCTCAAGATTTCGATAATATAATGTATTATAACCCCGAACAAGAAGATTACAATTTTGAGCCCCTAAACAATAAAAACGATTTAAATTACTATATTAAACCAAAGGAAGAAAATCAAAGAGCTAAAAGAGCTGATGAAAAGGTATATACAATTGAACATATTAAAAAAAAAACATAAAAATTATTCAAATTATTCCTTTAGACGAATACAAATGAGGAATACTTAAAACAATTGGATTATTCATTTCCCCAAACTGACAAGCAAAACCATAAGAATTATGACAATGATTTTAAAAACCAACATGTTAGAGTTAAAAGAAATTAACTTAACAATTTTATTAAACTGTTTAATATTTTGAAAAACTTACCTTTGTAAACCCTCTAGCAATAAAGGTGTTAAAAATATATTAACCTGACCCTTTAGTCTAGCCACCACAGAGGTACAGGCGGCTCCCTCAGCTTGTAAACTCATAAATTCACCATCATCAAAACCATTTGTGGTTTTGTCATTCTCCTCTTCTTTTAAAAGAACACTAGGATCCCAAGGATGTGATTTGGGTCCTCCCATAAATGTAGCCGAACTATTGCTACCAGTTTGATTTTCATAGCGCGGCACTACTTTTATTTCACGCCACGATGAATACAAATCAAAGTGTGGTATCATTTTACTGCCTATATAGGTTAGACCACCATCTTCATTTTCACTAAACAGTGGCGTGGAAAAGACATCCAAACCCGAGGGAAAAGAACAAGAAGTCCAATTGAAACATTTCACTTGAGACAGATGATTTAAATAACTGGCCATTAGTAGGGGAGAATCGATAATAGGTCTATTCACTTGCTGATGTAGATTAACTAAAGCGACATCTTCTTGTGAGGACATAGCCGAAATAAAAGAATTCGATGATAACGAAGGGGTGCCAGATGAAGAACCTCTAGAGTCGACCTTTTTTAAATAGAAAAAATATATATGGGTTAAATTTAGTATTAATGGTTTATTTATGGTTAGGAAATTCTAAAACTAAAATTGATGCAAAGACATTTTCAAATAACGCATTCGTAACTAGTGTGTGATTTAAAAAAATAGAACAACTAATCTGAAAATTAAGTTTAGCAAATGTTATACATAGTTCTATAATTTAACGGAAGACCAATTCTAGTTCAGTTCTAGTTCAGTTCTAGTTCAGTTCTAGTTCAGTTCTAGTTCAGTTCTAGTTCAGTTCTAGTTCAGTTCTAGTTCAGTTCTAGTTCAGTTCTAGTTCAGTTCTAGTTCAGTTCTAGTTCAGTTCTAGTTCAGTTCTAGTTCAGTTCTAGTTCAGTTCAGTTCTAGTTTAATTCTAGTTCAGTTCTAGTTCAGATCTAGTTCAGTTCTAGTTCAGTTCTAGTTCAGTTCTAGTTCAGTACTAGTTCAGTTCTAGTTCAGTTCTAGTTCAGTTCTAGTTCTAGTTCAGTTCTAGTTCTAGTTCAGTTCTAGTTCTAGTTCAGTTCTAGTTCAGTTCTAGTTCAGTTCTAGTTATGTTCTAGTTCAGTTAAGTTCTAGTTTTAATAACTAAAGAATAATCTAGAATTTTGACTATAGGTCAGTATTGATCAGTATTGACTATAGTTTAATCAACAATATAAAGTCTTGGCTATAGTCTAGGATCTAAACTTATATGTAGTTTATAGTCTTAACACTAGTTTAAACTTTTATATGGCTTGTATTCTTGACTATAGTCTAGACTGACATATACTTAATCTAGAGTCATCACTACATAGTGATCTTTATTATTCGCTTTTGAATAATCTATAGACTGATCTATAGTCTTGGCTTTTGCATGATCTATAGTCCTAACTATATACTGATCTACAATCTTGACTTTTGAATGGTCTATAGTCCTGACTTAACCAAATACTGGTCTATAGTTTGCATTCTTGACTAAAGGGTAATCTATAGACTTGGCTTTAGAATGATCTATACAACCTTGACAATATATATTGATATAAAGTCTTAGCTTTAGACTGATTTATTGTCTTGACTACAAGATTATCCTGTCTTTACTATAGTCTATAGTCCAGACTATAGACTGATCTACAGTCTTATCTGTGGTATTTAACATATAGTCCACATTACAGACTGTAGAGTAATCTATAGTCTTGGCTTTAGAATAATCTAAAGACCTGTAGACTGTGACTGAGTCTTAACAATAGACTGATGAATTTATATTTTTAACATGTGATTAGCAACTAAATACATGCAAATTACTTTTCTTATATAAAAAAACAATTGTTAACAACATTCCATTTTAAAGTGCAAGGGCAAAAGAAAAATCAATACAAAACAATAATAAACGGAAAGACTAATATAAGAAAAATTAGCCAATTTTTAAATTAATTTCCAACTACAGTTTCAAAATACTATTGAAACCAAAAGAAATTAAAATAAACGAAAGAAAAGTTAGTTGTTTGGTTATTAAAAAACAGTTTCTAGAAACAATAGTAAAAGTTCTAAGAAGGTTGTTGGTTGTTTTTTGTTTGGAAACACTAAAAACTACTCACATCATGAATAAAATGTCGATACTCAGGTCTTGATGAGATATTAGTTAGTTTTCTGATTGGTGTAGCAAGACCATGAATACGTCTGACGTCTTCGTTCTATGAAATTGATGGGATTTATTTTTTGAAAATTTTAACAAATTTGTTTTTCGATTTTTTTTTTTAGTTTTTTGCATAGTGATATCAATTGTTTAATGAGTTTTATTATTTATATATTATATGTACAGAATAAAGCATGCAAAAGTTGTTGTTGTTGAAAGATTTATATAAAAAAAAGTAGAGAAATTAGTTGGAAGTTGTTTGGTTTTGAAATTTAGTTTTTATTTTCTTTTAAATTAAAAGCTAATTTTTAAAATATAGTTTTACTTAGTTAGCTTTCTTTAAAAAAATAGTTATAGTTTTTAAAATATTTATATATATTTTTCGTAAATAATTATTATTAAAAAATATGTGAAGCTTGTTAAGATGTTGTTTATTTAGGTGATTTATTTTGGGTGAAAACTTTAAACTATTGCAAAAAGTTTACAAAGATTTTGAAAACTTACCAATTCTGTAGTACTTTGCGGGCGTTTAGTCAAAGGTTTTGTATTGGGCTCTGGAGCATGTATTTCTAAATCACTGCGATAGGTATTTAGAGATGATAATGTGGCGTTTTCATTTTGATTGCCAATGCTGTAATGAAAAAATTTAAATTATTTCAAATTAAAAAGTTTCTAACTGAAGCTTAGCGTGAAAAATTTTATAAAAATTAAAAGAAAAATTTTAAAAAAATTACACAGAATTTTCGCGGATTTTGTAATCAAAATTTTTCACTAAGTTTTAAGTTTAAATCGCAAAAAAAAATATTAAAAAATAAGTTTCACTAAAAATTATTTTCACCAAAAACTGTTTTCACCAAAAAATTTCACTACAAACTACTTTCATCGCAAATTTTCTCTACAAACTGTTTTCATCGAAAATTTTCACTAAAAACTGCTTTCACCAAAAAATTTCACTAAAAATTACTTTCACCAAATATTGCCACTAAACTGCTTTACCCAAAAATTTCACTACAAACTGTTTTCATCGCAAATAGCACAAAAAGATAGTTTTCGCAGGAAATTTTCACTAAAAACTGTTTTCGCCAAAAAATTTCACCAAAAATTTGTTTCACTTTAATAGTTTTCTAGAAAAATTTCACTAAAAACTAAAACGGTAAAAATTTTGCTAAAAACTGCTTTAACTGAAAAAATTTCCTAAAAATTGCTTTCACCAAAAAATTTCACCAAAAGACTGCTTTAAGCGAAAATTTTCACTACAAACGAAAAAATTCACTAAAAGCTGTTTTCGCCGAAATATACTGTTTTTATCGCAAATTTTTACTAAAAATTTTGTTTGCAAAAAATGTTCACTAAAAACGGGTTTTTTTCCGAAAATTTCACTATAAATTGTTTTAACCGAAAAATTTCACTCCAACAGTTTTCTCCAAAAATTCCAATAAATCTGTTTTCACCGAAAAATTTCACTAAAAATAGTTTTCGCCGGAATTTTTGCATTTTGTCGATAAGAAAATAATTACCTTAAATCCGATGAAAAACGTTTTTTGCCCGAAAATATAATGGAACCATTATGATTCTTAATTGAACCCCTTTGAGACATCATATTCGAAATATCCTCTTCGGCGGAGAAAAACATTTCGGAGGGATTTTCCGATGTTAGTGAAATAGTACGTTGAACTTCACGCGTCAAATGATCACCATTCGTTAAATCGACAGGCATTTGATTTTGTATATTTATATCGGCAATTTCAAATTCCAAAGGATGAGAATGTGGTGCCGAATGGGACATTTCATCGGGTATCTAAAATCAAAAAAATATAATAAATAATCATGTTTTAATTTCTTAAAATTATCAAAATTTACCTCTAATTCATCTTCTACATTAACTTCACCAGTTAAACGAGAATCGGAGATACTAGTTTTGGGCGGTGAAACACGTAAAGTGTTATTTTGTGACTTATTAGAATCCGAGCCACGACGATAGACTACACCTTGAGATTCAGTGGAATCTTGTCTTAAAACCTTTTTCGAAGGACTATCCAAGAGGCGAGCATAAGGAACTTCTACTGAGGTTTGACGAGTGGTAGAATAACGTTTGGTGCGCCGTTCCAGAGTATTAGGAGAACCAATACTTTCTCTTGATTTACGGCCATTAATATCCTTTTCCAATGTAGATGCACCACCAATTTTCATTTTGGTATTGAGTTCTTTGCCGGCTAAATCAGATTTCTTAAGACTGCCATTAACAGCCACAGCAGGACGATATAGTTTGCCCTAAAAGTAATAAACAAAATAGTTAAAACTTAAATTTTTATTCTAGGTTTCACTGGCTTACCTTTCCTGTAAAGTCTGCTGAATCATGTAGATATACTGAGTGTAAACTATAAGGTGGTGTATGAAAAACTAATTGTCCTTGATGCAAAATACTCTCACCAAAGCCAAAATCTTTGTTGTTATTAATAATGCTGAAATTTTCAAAAATTATAATAAAAATTCTGAACTTATACCATAAACTGTTAATACTCACAAATATCTGGCTATATTATAATTATCTACCAAATCTTGGGCAGAGGGTTTGAAAAATTTCAAGCCATTGCGATTACTACCAAAAAAGGCACAGCCTCCAATACAACCACAGCGAGATATGTCAACAACACCTCCAACAGCATTGGCATTAGTAGTATTAGACCACAAAAACCACAAACGTTTAGTTTTAACATCATGTTCACGCAAAAAACTAAAATAGAAATAAAATTACTGAAGAAAAACAAAAAGGAATCAAGAATTTAGAAGTTATACTTATGCTGCACTAAATGCAATTTATGATCGGGTATTGGCAATGCCGAGGCTCCCTCTAGAAGTATAGGACCCAGTGATGTACAACCTACTTCTACCCAATTTTCAAAGAATTCATTGTCATAGGCCGTAGGACGACGACATTCCGAAAAACTATCACGTAATTTGCGTGAACTTTCTTCACGTGAATCCCTTCTTTGTGAGAATGAATTAGAGCTTCGTTTCGATTTACCCTGATGAGGAGGAGGAGGCTGATGTGTATTATGATATATTTCTGATTTTACAGAATCTTGATCTGCACGTCGTATTTTTCCCGATCTATTGCTACCAGTGGTATTTGTATTATAAGAATTTGTCATATTTGAAGTACAACCAGCATTTAACATAAACAGTCTTATTAAAATTGAAGGTAATAAACCGGATATACCGGATTTAACACGCTGACCATGGAGATTGCAATTAGCCAAACGTATAGGAGAGATCTAGAAGAGATCATTAAATTATATTATTTATAGTTTAGCTGAATATCCTTTCACTTACCCATGCATGCAAAGCTGTACCACTCTCTATCAGATATACATCAACTGCATCCACAGAAACACGAGTCATTTTATATTTAATATCTTCAGCCGAGGGACATTTGTATTTATTCTCCTCTTTAGTATGAGGACATTGATTACTGGGCACACCATGATGACAATTGCGTACAGTCTTCGGAGATTTAAGACAATTTTCTGGATCTACTGCCAAAAGCACTAATGTCTCTAGGCCAACGGCCACATTAAATAGTTGTGGTAATGTTAGCTTTCCCGATAATTTACCCAATTGTACCTCTACCAGCCAGGAGTATTCTAGCGTGTCTTCGTCTAAAGCACAACCTTCATTACTGAACATAGCATGACCACGAACCTGGAAAGAAATAAAAAAAATATAAATTGGTCTTGACTATGAAGAGAATTATAGTATAGTCAATAGTGATCTATAGTTGGAACTTTAAGTGATCTATACTCTTGACAATAGGCTGATCTATAGTGATGACTATAGGCTAATTTATAGTCTTGACAAAAGACTGTTCTATACACGTGACTATAGACTGATCTATAGCCATGACAATAGACTTGACTATAGACTGATCTATAGTCTTGACTATAGTCTTAACTATAGACTGATCTATATTCTGAACTATAGACTAATCTATAGTCTTGAATACAGTCTGAGTTATAGTCTTGACAATAGACTGATCTATAGTTTTGACAATAGACTGATCTATAGTCTTAACTATAGACTGATCTATAGTCTTGAATATAGACTGATCTATAGTCTTGAATATAGATTGATCTATAGTCCTGACTATAGACTGATCTATAGTCTTGACTATAGACTGATCTATAGTCTTGACTATGGACTGATCTATAGTCTTAACTATAGACTGATCTATAGTCTTGACTATGGACTGATCTATAGTCTTAACTATGGACTGATCTATATAGTCTTAACTATAGACTCATCTATAGTCTTGACTATAGACTAATCTATAGTCTTGACTATAGACTGATCTATAGTCTTGACTATAGACTGATCTATAGTCTTGACTATAGACTGATCTATAGTCTTCACTATAGACTAATCTATAGTCCTTACTATGGACTTATCTATAGTCTTGAATATAGACTGATCTTTAGTCTTGACAAAAGACTAATCTATAGTCTTAACATTAGACAGATCTATTGTCCTGGCTTTAGACTGATATTTAATATTAACTAAAGATTGATCTATAGTCTTCATTGTAGACAGATTTGAAAAAAGTGTAAGGTTTAACATTTCTCTTACCTGTACAGCAGACAGCATTAGATGGCCCTGATTTATATGTTTATCACGATTTTGTCTCACCACCGTATCCGAGGTTATTAAATACGAAGGACTTACTAAAACCTGCAGTGTTGTCTCATGATAACGTTTATTCATTTCAAAACCTAAACGTTCTATTAACACCACCGGACAGGGTGGATCATTTTCATTACAATTCTTCATAACATGAGCCTGTATGTCGTGTATTATAACAGATAC
Source organism: Lucilia sericata (assembly GCF_015586225.1). NCBI lineage: Eukaryota > Metazoa > Arthropoda > Insecta > Diptera > Calliphoridae > Lucilia > Lucilia sericata. The sequence continues at coordinate 111,747 of NW_023994929.1, forward strand.
TATAACCTCCAGTGGTCTATATAAACGAGGATCGAAAGGTTTTTGTTTCTCCTCCGGTACGGTCACCTCAGATATGGACTTTGTAGCCAGATCTTTGTCTTTAACTAGTAATTGATCTTTGGGATTGACCGGCGCTGCAGTAGATGAATCTTTTGTTTTAATATTTGATTGTTCCATATCGGTGAAATTTTGATCTTCACCAAATATGTTCTCCTTAAGATTTATGAAATTCCTTAAAACATTACCATAACACATGAGTACAGAAGAGCCGATTTCTAGCTCTACCGTGACATGATCTGCCGGCAAAGTGGCAGGATCAAATTTATATTGTTCTGGCTTTTGCCAATTTTGATTGGGAGACTTACGAGTTTGCGGTATACGCATAGGACTGAGCAAAATTTCTTCTTTTTCAGGTGTTGTTATATCAGCTTGAGGATCTGGTCCCAAGGGTGGTACGGGATGGTAAACATATTGTATGGATAAAGCTACAATAGGTACAGTCCAACAATCAATCCAACCGGATGTTCTTTGGCAAATTTTACGCCATTTTTTGGTATACAACTCAGGTCTAGTTTTAACTTTGCCACCACGTGTTAGCAGGCGAGCATTTTCATCTATGGCCAAAACAATAGGTTTAGTCGAGGACACTTCTGGTACATATAAACTCAAGTCCAAACCCTCTCCATGTATCCAAAACTTTAAAGTCACTGTTTTAGGCAGAAAATCATCAAACGGCAAAGCAAAGCTCATATCAAATACATCACCACAAAATGCCAAATGATTATTTTCCTGATTAGCGCTGGAGCAATCAATCCAATTGTATTCATTACACAAAGTCAAGATCTCAAATTCATTTAGTAGAATATTAAATTTACAAGTATATGGCACAAAAGTTAAAATATCGGGTCTAGCTTTGCTAGCCCAATCTTCTATGAGATCTTGAAAGAAACATTTATGTTTGTAGACAATATAGGCGGTGGCTTTGCAACCGGTCAGCGCTATGCTCCAATCCTGAGGTGCATTCCACTTTGTGGGATAATGTATGCGTACCTTATACTCCAACGATTCGAATTCTGCTAAACTACGATATTGTAATGAAGTGGTGGCCTCTACATGAAAGAGTTGACCTTGTATTTTAGAGGTATAACCATCTGATAGCGTCACCCAGGGTATGGTCACCTCTACATAAGAGGCAGGACCCACTGTTATATGCATGGCATTGGTTTCTTTTTCTTTAGAGAATAATATATCAATGGTGGCTTCATTTAACACACACAAAGTAACATCAAACGATTGGTAACTCCGCAATTCTCCCGGTTTGGGTGTGGCCGTAACCTGCATTTCTTTCCAGTCGGGTGGATAGAAAAAATTAAACAAATGATCCCTTTGTCTATCCGCCCAGGGGCCATAACTAAAATCAGTGCCTTTCAGACACTTAATATCAATACCCAATACCGGTGGCAAAGGTTCAACCTTATCACCATTGGCTAAAATTATATGTACAGGTTCCTCCGGCACTACACCCGGTTCATCCATATAAAAATATAAATCCATTTGATTTGACATCATGACCACAAAACCTTCACCCATATAACGGGGTGGTTCATCAACCAGCCCCGTATACTTGGGACTGGGAGCAAACATAACTTTGGCATTTTCCACATTGGCCTTGACAAAATGCATAAAATGATCTAGACGACAAACGGCAGGCTTTGTACTATACGTACAGTGAGCTTCTTCCATCGATATGGAAAGAGTGGTAGGTGTTAGACGATTGCCAAAGACAAAACGTCCTGAGCAGATATCAAGTTTAATCACAGGTATGAGATCACGCCATGTTGTGGCTTTCATAGCTTCGGAATGTTTAACACTTTGATGCTTGCTATGACGAGCATTTTCCATATTCATAGTATGTTCTTTTAGTTTTGAACGTTCTTCGGTTGACAGGGAATCGGTCTTAAAAAGTAGAGTATAACAAGTATAAAATTTTATGTATTATCTTTTATATTTAGAAAAAATCTAAAACTCACCGGTATTAGTAGAGAAGGCTTTAAGCCAAATGTTCTTTCTAATTCATCATATAAATCAGAACGATTATAAATATGCAATTCAGAACCATTTAATTGTACAGATAATCTTGTATCCGAATGTGACAGATCTATAAGGAACAATTAAAATATATTTAGCAAAAACAAATTATTCTATTAACCTACCTTCTGATACATCTTTTGGCACATATGACCGCCACCAACGAAATATAAAATAACCATCTTGTATACGTGCCGAATAATCATAGGTTATATAGACAAAATCACGAAACATTATTTTACCAGCTAAAGGATTTAAGGCTACAGAACCTGTAATAATAAAATGTTAGTTATGGAATAACTTAAGTGTTTAAAATTTACTAACCAATTTTAAAATATGCTCCTTTGATGAACCAACGATTAGCTATTTTTGTTATTAGCATACCAATCAAACGGGAATTGTAGAATGTTATATAGGTTACCCATGTTATCGATGTTAGGAGAGAGCAAAGCAACCATATCTGGAGATTTAAAAATAAAATCAATTAATATAATATTTTACAAATTTTAGGCGTAAAAGTCAATTTATATTCATAATATTTATTTAAAAACTTTTTCCATTTAAGAGTTTCTTTTTAGGCCTGTATTTTCGAAATTAGCTTCGAAATAGATTTCGAATTTTCGAAATTCTCTAAATTGCATGAAATGGATTATTTAAGTCTTTTATGAGGACTTCTTTTGATCACTTCCGACTCATTTTTAAATCCTATTTTGGAGTCTTTTTTGAGTAATGTTTACAAATAATTAAATGACGGAGACCGAATGAAGAAAGAAATCAAATAAGGAATCCATAATAACATAGATTTGACAATCTCAAAACACTTATACACTCGTATGTAAGTACCCCTTGCTAAGAAAATGATTTGGCGGGGGTATCTATAATACAAAAAAAGTACTATTGTGATTAATGATATAGAATTAAATACTTTTTATAGGTATGATTAATATAATATTAAAATTAATCACTAATTCATTCCTACGTCATAATAGCTAATCGTAATTAAATATAAAAAAGAATGTCAACAATAATAAACACCCCCAATAAAACAATAATAAATATTGTTAACGACCGGCAAAAAAAAAAAGAAAAAAGAAAGGTTTACCGGCATTTGCGGTCAATCAACCGCCAAGAAAAAATCAACACTTTCAGTGAAAGTCAACAAGTAGTTGTTTTTCTCAATTACGGTAAATGAACTCAAAATTTCTTTGTTTATTTACATTTTTTTTTTGGGTAAATGAAAACAACAAAAAAAGAGTTTGTTTACAAACAAAATAACAACAGGTTGTTTAGGGGGAAGCCAACAAAATAACCCCCTCTCAAAAAATTTACAAAAACATATGATCGAACAGATGTTTTATAAAGTGTCATGAACACAGCCATCCAAATTCCATAAAGGGGTACAGGGCAAAGTGCGTAGATGAACAAATAAAAAAAAATCTATTACTCGCACACACACACAAATGCAAATTATTTAACATGAAAGCAAAAACAAGCACAAAGAAATATAAATGGAAAACAAAGAATAAAATATTAAAATTAATTTAATTATTACAGATTAGATTTACATAAATATGTAATTGCAAATTTTCAATTTTCTAGAAACAAATAGGATTTCTTTATTCTGTTATACCGAATCTTAAATACCCTTCAGCTAAATAAATAATAAACAAATAGATCGCCGATTCCGATATTTTTATTAATTCTTGAGTTATTTGCGAAAAGGCAATGAAAATTCTGTACTTTAGTACTTTTTCACTACTTTCTAACTTCATGTGTCTAGTCTGTAGTCTAGTCTATAATCTAGTCTTTAGTCTAGTCTATAATCTAGTCTATAGTCTGGACTATAATATAGTCTATAGTCCGGTCTATAGTCCAGTCCATAGTCCAGTCTATAGTCTAATCTATAGTCCAATCTATAGTGTAGCCTGTAGTTCAGTCTATAGTCTTGTATATAGTCTAGTCTTTAGTCTAGTCTATAGTTTAGTATAGAGATCTGTAGTCTAGTATATATATAAGTCTATACTCTAGTCTAGCGGATAATTAGTTTGGTACTTTAGATCCTAAAATAATAATAGTTATAAGTTAATACTATTTAAAATATTTAATTTTGTCTGATTTGTAACCATACAAAACTTTTTTAATTTGTATGGAAGTAGATACAGACAGACATACGAACTTGCCTTAATGGATTTCGCTACCTATTAAGACATGCAATATACACTTTAATTACAAATGTAACCACAAACTTATATATGTATACCCTTCCCACTAAGGTGTAGGGTATAACAACGGAAATTCCAGTAAGACATATTAACATTATTCTAAACCATTGTTTATGGTCCAATAACAACAATCTTATCTATAGAAATATGGTCACAGAATTATGACAACGACCCTTTTCTTCGATTTTTTTTTATTTAATTCAATTACTGATAAGCCAAAGAAAATAATTAAATTTTTGTATGTGTTTAAACAAATACCACAAAAAAATAATATTAAGTCCATGATTCATTACAAAGTTTTTATTAACTATTATGTTTTTACCATGGGCGCATCGATTTTCATATTTTCCAAGGGTATGCCACCAGTTGTATTATATGTTCCTTCCGGGAAACCAATACTATCCCCGAAATCACTTCTGCCATCTTCTTTTAGATCCATTGTGTTGTTTTTTATATTTAATTTATTTATTTCATATATATATATTATTGCACTTTTAACATTGATTTATATATTTTTTCGCTGGAAAATTTAATTATTTTCTTCGTTTTCTCGTTTTGCTTTATTTTATTTTTTTTTTTTCTTTGTTGTGACTTCGATTTTTACCAGTTTAGGTTGTTTTAGGGTTGGGTCATGTAATCATTTATTTACAAATTAAACACTTTATTCATTTTAATTTATTGATTTTTTAAACACTAGATTAAAGTTCAACGTTATTTTTATTTTATTACACATTTTTCTAGTAATTTTTCGTTAGAAATAATAAATTTTCCTTAAAATTTTCTCTACATTTTACGCGTATCGTATAAATTTTTCTTCATTTGACAGACACAGATTTTTAATGGGGGTAGACATTTTTTTCGTCTTGGTGGTGTTCATTCAATAACAAATGTCAAAAATATTTTGGAGATGTGTTTAGTTAGCATTACAAGTTCTAATGTTTACCCTACACTATACATATATGGAGTTGTTGAAATACACGTGCTTGTTTATTATTCTAAATCAATTTTATAACAGACAAATATATTTAAATGTTAATTTAACATTTTTGGTTGTTATATTTACTTAAAATCCAATATTATTTATCTGATTAAAGAAAAAATTTGCTTTTAAAAATTATTTCTGTATATATTTTTAAAATCTTGGCAACTCTAATTTCTTATTTATCAAAGACACGTGAAATTGACAATTCAATTATAACGGTAAATAGTAAAATGGAAGGGTATTAATATAGAAATGTGAATAAATTTGAAAATTAGTATTGTAAATATTAACAGCTTTTCTGTAAAATGTTTACGAAAGTGTTTGTGAAAGTGACAAAAATTGTTTTTCTATAAAATTGTGAACGCCACTGAACATTGTGAACGTAATGGAATTTTGGTTGCGCTTAAGGTAAGTGTTTCAAAAGCAATTAAACATTTTATAGTGGAGCTTTTTAATACCATTTATCTTTCTGAAAATGATATATGTATAGGTATATGTTTGTCATTCCGATTGTAATTTTTATAGTATAGTTTTTGTGACCTTTATGCACAATTTTCAGAAGACCCCAGTTATCAGCGAGATCCGAATCTTCAATAATTCTGATATGCTTTCTAGCATGATCGGTCCTTAATTAACAGATATATGTGCAAAATTCCAAAACATCTTATGAAAATATTACGTTCTTCCTCTTTCTTCATTAGCTTTTTTTCTGAAACTATAGCATTTAGGTAGGTATTTCAACAAATTTTATCACGTCTTTTCTTTCATTCAGGGATAAACGTGGATTATTAGAATCGGTTCAAAATTTTCTATATTTCTCATATAAATTTACAGATTACCGGAAAATGTGTTTATTGTTAATAAGTTCGTCTCAAATAGCGGTATTACCAAAAATATTTATTTTGTTAATTACTCTGTACTCTCTGTATTACTACAAAATTTTGCATGTATAAACATGAATCGATCCATAATATATCACAACTCCCATATAAGGTCCATACAACAAATACATCAGCATCATTGTATTCATATACAAATTATTTTTCCGGATCATCCCATAATAGATCAGTTTCCATATAAACTTTGTTCCGGAAATCACTTAATCGTAAATAACACGAATAAGGAATGATATCGGAATAAGATTCTGTAAAATTTTGTCTGGATCGGCTTATAATTGGTCATTGAGCTCTTTCCTGAATGACACTTAATATAGAATAACTTATTACATACTTAATTATGTTATTCATGAACGGCTCATAATTAATCATTAAATCAATACAAAATTCACTTCCGAAAATCATTTATTCGTAAGTAATTCTCGACAGACATAATTTTGCTAATGATCTTTCCATAATTTGTGGTGAATTTCGTCACATATCTACAGAAATAATTTTGCTAATGATTTTTCCATAATTTGCTAAAACTTCCATATAAGATTGGCCTACTACCTACATATATGCTCCTAGAAAAAAAACAACACTTTTTTGTTTCTATTTTAATTCCATCATATTTATTTTATACGTTGATTAGCTTTAAAAATATGTATCTTAAAAATTGTTCCATCAACTTTGAATTCATTTTGTTGTTCTGGTTTCATTTGTAATGAAGACTCGTTTTTTTTTTGCAGTAACTAAAATCTTGTCGCATGAGTCAAACACAACAAACATTTTATTCAAAAATGTTCAATTGAGAAAAAAGCCATTATATTTTTTGTTTTTTTTTTGTACAAAAAGAAAAAAATACATTTAATTTATAAAATATAATAATAAATGTGAAATTTAAATAGTAGTACATAGTTACAGAGTTAATTATAAAAATTTTTAATCCATTTTGTAAAACATCTGTCCGTCTTTTGTCTTTAGTTTAACAAACTGTGTTGGCAGCAGACAGTTTTACAAAAACCGATTCTTTCATTATTTCAATTTTTTCTCCTCGCACTCCTAACTTTAGTGCTTTACAGATGGAAAAAAATGTCTCGACGCGTGTGTTTTAAATGTGAGTTTTCTTCGGGGTTTTGTTTTTAGGTTTTAATAACTAATGGAGTTTAAAGTATAAAGTACTATCCAATATAAGACAACGGCACTTATTCTGTGGCCGCCATAGCTCTGGCTTGAGCACGTACACGTTTCTCGTATTCCAGACGATTCTGACAGTAGATTGTATAAGCCTCTGCTTGGGCAGGATCCTTAATGTTGGGCTCGTTCAAGAGATCTTGTATGCCCAAGAGAATTTGTTTAATGGTAATGGCGGGACGCCAATCTTTCTCTTCATCCAACAAGGACAAACAAACGGTGCCCGAGGGGTACACATTTGGATGGAATAGTGGAGGTTCAAATTTACACTTTGGAGGCGATGTTGGGTAGTCGTCTTTGAAAATCATACGCAATTTGTACAAACCACCTTCCCAGGGTGTGCTCTTTTTGCCGGGAATGGCGCATTCCCAAATCATAAGATTTAAAGTACCGTCAGGATTTTTTGCAGGACGTGCCACGAATCCGAAGGGATGATCTTTACGCCATGCTTTACGTTCCTCGCCCAAACGGGTTATAGCTATGCCAGACATATTCCTCTACTTTTAACTCTTCCACAAATTGTTCTTCACTTTCTCGAAACTTTTCTTTTTCAAGGCTGATTAATGATGCTTTAAATGTTTTTGTTGTAAAATTTTCGTTTTTTAGCTGGGGCACGCGTCTTTGGATTCTTCGTAAATTTAACTAAAAAATATTCACAAGAATTCGTTTAAATTCTTTTCACTTAAAAGCGTCCGCAAATATAGTTACCGTTTATTTGTGTTGTTTATTGTTTATAATTGATAAAGTTATTATATTTTAAAATTAAATTTCTGATTCTTTTCTTTTTTGCAAATTTGCACGCAAGAAAAAATGCGTTCTTCTTCGTTAATGTTCGGCTAATGGCTTGTAAATGTGTTTGTGCTGTAGGGTTGCATATCTAGGGAGTACTCGAAAGTATCATATTTGCCAAGTAGTCATTGGCATGAAGTGATTACTTTCTATCTTCAGAGTTGATTTTTTTCATTCCGTAATAGTTTTTAAATAATGTTTAAGAATAAGTTTGCAATTAAAAGATATTTAAAATGATTTAAGGAAATTTATTTAAACCTAAGACCAAGATTAAATATGGCTTTGTTATAAGTAACCATCAATGTAAATTTTTAAGTAGTTGGGTATTTGATATTTTAGCTGTGTTATACAACCCTACCATTGTGTCAGCCATGTTTGCTTGACAACTTTTTGGAAAAAACAAAACCTTGGTTGATAAATTTTGGCGCTCGCGTCACAGAGTTGTAATCTTACAATAAAATTTTATTTTTTATTTAAAGTTGGCAACGCCCAATATTTTTTAACATTATTAACGGGTTTTCCAATTTTAAATTTTTAGTTATAATTTAATTAATTATATAAAACTTTTACTTTTACGTGAAAAATCGGTGTTAGTACGAGCAATGTTTGTGTAGTGTGTCTGGGAATGAAAAAAGTGTGTTTGCCAAGTCGCTTGTGTAGTCTATTTGGCCCTTTACTTACCTACTGAAATTGAAATGAACTAGAACTGAACTAGAACTGAACTAGAACGGAACTAGAACTGAACTAGAACTGAAGTAGAACTGAACTAGAACTAGAACTGAACTAGAACTGAACTAGAACTGAACTAGAACTGAACTAGAACTGAACTAGAACTGAACTAGAACTGAACTAGAACTGAACTAGAACTGAACTAGAACTGAACTAGAACTGAACTAGAACTGAACTAGAACTGAATTAGAACTAAACTAGAACTGAACTAGAACTGAACTAGCACTGAATTAAAACTAAACTAGAACTGAACTACAAAATTATTTATTAATATTTTTAAAAAACTTGGCAACTCTAAATTAAATGCAACACTTCCTGTTGTTGTCAATTGTCAGAGACACGCGTAATAATTGACATTTCAATTATAACGGTAAATAGTAAAATGGAAGAGTATGTATTAAAATAGAAATGTGAACAAATTTAAATGTTTTATTGTAATTAGTGAAAAATAATAGTTTTTTTCTCTCAAATGTTTATGAAAGTGAAAAAATAGTTTTTCTATAAAATTTTTCTTAAATTCAACGCAAATAAATTACATACCTATGTGCTTAAGGTAAGTGTTTCAAAAGCAATTAAACATTTTATAGTGAAGCTTTTTTAGAACCTCCATCTTTGTATGTACATTTGTATGTATGTTTGTCTTTCCGTTTGAAATTTCTGTAATATAATTTTTGCAGAGGACTTTGCGAGATCCGAATCTTCAATATCTCTATCTAATATGCTTTCGAGCATGATCGGTTCCTAAATAAAAGAGATATGAGAAAAATTCTGAAACAGCCCATGAAAATATTACGTTCTTCTCATTCTTCACTATAACAGCCAGGCATTTCAACAAATTTTGTCACGTCTTTTCTTTCGTCTAGGGATAAACATAGTTGATAATTTTAGAATCGGTTCAAAATTTCATGAATTTTTCACACATATTTCCAGACTGCCGGAAAATGTATTTATTGTTAATAAATTCTTCTTGAATATAGGTATTACCACAAAGAAATGAACTAGAACTGAATTAGAACTAAACAAGAACTGAGCTAGAACTAAACTAGAACAGGACTAGAACTGAACCAGAACCAGGACTGAACTAGAACAGAATTTGAGCTGAACTAGAACTGTAATAGAATTTTACAACAACTGAACTATAAGTATACAAGAACTGAATTAAAACTGATCTAGAACTGATCTAGAGCTGAACTAGAACTTGAACTGAAAATAGAACTGAGCTAGATCTAAACAACTGTCCTAGAACTGAACTAGAACTATGCTAGATCTAAACAAGAACTGAACTAGAACTGAAACTGAACTGGAACTGAACTAGAACTGAACTAGAACTGAACTAGAACTGAACTAGAACTGAACTAGAACTGAACTAGAACTGAACTAGAACTGAACTAGAACTGAACTAGAACTGAACTAGAACTGAACTAGAACTGAACTAGAACTGAACTAGAACTGAACTTGAACTATGCTAGATCTGAACTAGAACTGAACTAAAACTGAACTAGAACTGAACTTGAACTGAACTATGCTAGATCTAAACAAGAACTGAACTAGAACTGAACTATGCTAGATCTAAACAAGAACTGAACTAAAACTGAACTAAAACTGAACTAGAACTGAGCTAGAACTGAACTAGAACTGAACTAGAACTGAACTAAACTAAAACTGAACTAAATCTGATCTAGAACTGAACTAGAACCGAACTAGAACTGAACTAGAACTGAACTAGAACTGAACTAGAACTGAACTAGAACTGAACTAGAACTGAACTAGAACTGAACTAGAACTGAACTAGAACTGAACTAGAACTGAACTAGAATTGAACTAGAACTGAACTAGAACTGAACTAGAACTGAACTAGAACTGAACTAGAACTGAATTAGAACTGAACTAGAACTGAACTAGAACTGAACTAGAACTGAACTAGAACTGAACTAGAACTGAACTAGAACTGAACTAGAACTGAACTAGAACTGAACTAGAACTGAACTAGAACTGAACTAGAACTGAACTAGAACTGGACAAGAACTGTACTTGAACTGATCTAGAATTGAACTAGAACTGAACTAGAAGTTAACTAAAACTTAATTAGAACCGAACTGAATTTAAACAGTAATAGAACTGAACTAGAAGTATAGCTGAACTAAAACTGAAATACAATTGCACTAGAACTGAACTAGAACTAAACAAGAACTGAACTGCAATAGAATTAAATCAGAACTGAGCTAGAACTGAACTACAAGTTAAATAAGACTGAATTAGAACTGAAATAGAATTGAAATACAACTGAACTAGACTTGAACTAGAGCTGAACTAGAACTGAACTAGACTTGAACTAGAAATGAACTAGAAATGAACTAGAACTGAACTTGATCTGAACTAGAATTGAACTGGAACTGAACTAGAACTGAACTAGAACTGAATTAGAACTGAACTAGAACTGAACTAGAACTGAACTAGAACTGAACTAGAACTGAACTAGAACTGAACTAGAACTGAACTAGAACTGAACTAGAACTGAACTAGAACTGAACTAGAACTGAACTAGAACTGAACTAGAACTGAACTAGAACTGAACTAGAACTGAACTAGAACTGAACTAGAACTGAACTAGAACTGAACTAGAACTGAACTAGAACTGAACTAGAACTGAACTAGAACTGATCTAGAACTGAACTAGAACTGAATTATAACTTAACTAGAACTAAACTAAAAGTTAACTAAAACCCAATTAGAACCGTCCTAGCACTGAACTTGAGCAGAACAGAACTAGAACTGAACTGTAACCGAACTAAAACTAAACTAGAGCTGAACTAAAACTAAACTTGAACTATATATAACTGATTGTTTTTTTCGATTTGTACTGGGAATATTTTTGAATGCAAAACATGTTGAAACACACACATTTGTAATTATTAATGATAATTTTTATTATTTGAGTTTTTCATATAATTTGATTTATATACGATTTCTAAACTAATAATAGATTTCTTTTTCATTATTATTATTAATATAATTTAAATATAACTGTTTTAATATTTTTTATTTTATTTTTGGAATAAATTATTATTGTCACATACTTAGAGTAATACATACATATTTATTTTGTATTGCTTTAAATGAAAAAAAAAACTTGCATAAAAAATAAGAAATATATAAAATTTTATAATAATAAAAAAATTATTCATCAAAATAGTTTAAAATTAAAGTTTAAAAAATATACAAGAAAAAACTAGTTTATAAAAAATACCATAAAAAACAATGAACACAATGTAAAATAATATAAATGTTAATTCTTTATAAAAGTAGTCAACAGGAAATAACAAGAAAATTTTTAATTATAAAAAAAGAATAAAATAAAAGAAAAACAATTAGTTAAAACAAAAAAAAAATGCTTAATATAGTAAAAAAAAATTAAATTAATATTCATATACTACATATAAATGTTTTAGTTATTATACTAAATAAAGGTGGTGTTCTGTTGTTATTTAGAAATATTTTTATTAATTTATTTTTAAATTTATTAACAAATATTTAAATGTTATAAGTTTAAAAGTTTCGTGTCGAAACTTTATCTTTTTTTTTATTATATTTTAAAAGGCTAAAAAGTTTAGGAGTTTTCGGTTCTTTTTTTTATATAATAAGTTTTATATTTTAATTTTTTTAGATCATAAATTGTAATTTTATTGTTTTTTTTTTTTTACTTAAATATTTAAAACTTTGGCATGCATTTTATGTCATGTGTTTATATAGTATTTGCATAAATTTTTTTTATTAATTTTTATTTAATTCTGAAACAAATGCACAAGTAGATTGAAATAATTTATTTACAGAGATTCTCTTTAAATACTGTTTGTTACCATTTTTTTTGTTTTTATTTTATAATCTTTGAAGTTAATTTTGTTTAATTAGTAATTTATGCATTTGTTTGTTTTTAAGTTTTTTATTTTATTTTTTTTATCGGCTGATATGCTTTTTAATTTAATTTATCTTTCAATTTACGCTTAAAAACATTTATAATACCATTCCCAAGATTTCGTAGCAGCCTGCAACTGATTCTATCAAATAGCAGCTTCCTGTAGATTTTCTTTATTTTTCTGCATCATTAAAGTATTGGGTGATGGTACATTTGCTATTATATTACCAGCATTAGGACTTGGACTATCATTAGTATCTGGTCTACGTAATTTATTTTTACAATAGAATTGCTTATGAGCCAAATAGGTTTTCATATAATTAAATGAAATGTCACAAGTCTGACAATATTTCTGATTAATATTCTCTTCTGGTGTGGCATTTAGTAAAGGTGGTGGTCCTATGGCTGGTGAGCGTAGAGTAGGCGGTGGTTGTGGTATATGTAATGCTGAAGGTTCAATTGATATTTCCATAGGTTCGGATTTTATATGATGCATTAATTCGTTGGGGTTATTGTGTATGATATTTGTCGGTATGGGTGAATTGTTATTGTCATGGGGATTTAGTAGTACCGCCGCAGGGCTTGTATTGCTGGCTGTATGATGATCCAGGGGTTCAGACTTGATGGTAAAACTGGTCAAATAATAACTATACGTTAAATAGGGTTTGATATTAAGTGCTGAAAGGTAAAACTTACTTATTCATGTTATTGTCGCCATTATGACTGCTGCTTAAAGAGGCTGTCTCGGTTGTTTCTAAGTCCCCTACTTCTGGGGAAATCGAGGGTGAATTGGGTATAACATGTGGATGTACTAATTTCATATGGCGCAACTGAAATTATATAAAAAATAAATTTATTTTATATTATTTAAAATTCCTTTAAAGTTTTTTAAAGGGAGTGTTATCAGTTTTCAAAAAAAAAACCTTTATAACTATCATTTAATCTTTAATTTTTTTACAACAATGTAGTTTTGATATTTATATAAACCACTTTTCATGATCTCTGGCCAAATAAAAAGGTCATTGCTACAATAAAACAAAAACAAAAAATGATCGTTTAGCCTTGATAACTTACCACATTGCCTTTATAAGTTGAAGAATAATTACAAATATCACAATTGAACACCTGCTGCTGCTGCTGTGATTGTTGTTGTTGTTGCTGCTGATGTTGATGTTGTTGCTGAAGGCCAGCAGCTACAACAGCTGCTGCAGCCACTAACTGTTTTTGTTGTTGCTGTTGTTGTTGAGCAGCAGCCAATTGTTGTACCAAATGTTCTTGATTTAACGAGGCAGCACTAGGTATTTCAATATTTTCATCCTCTAATATACAGGCCATATAATGTTCCTCATTGATATCGGAAGTTTTCTTATCGAAATGCATGCGTATATGAGTGCGCATACCCCTATTTAAAGGAAGAGTAGAAATTTTAAAGAAAATTAATAAAAAGTACTTTTTTTGGGGGAGTTTTATAACAAAATACCTTAAAGTATTGCCTTTGTAACGGCAAATGGTGCATCTAAAAGCCTTAACCGTGCCATGAGTTTCCATATGTTTACGACTTTCACTGGCGGTTAAGCTGACCGCATCACATAAAGGACATTTGTAAAGATTTTGATTACTACTGGAACCAGTGGAAGTTGTGGAAGCAGTATGCTGCTGCTGCTGTTGTTGTGTAGTGGCTGTGGCTAATGTTTGTGTTGGTGTAGGTTGCTGCAAGGCCGGTGGAGGAGGACAAGGTAGTGAGGTTTCATGTAAAGTTTTACATTTAGAACATTTTTCTTTTTTCATAACTACATGAGAAGTATCCGAGGAGTTAGAGGCTACTGCAGCAGCTGCTGCCGCCGCTACACCACCACCTTTGGGACAATAGTAGTTTTGATGAGCTCTTAAGTTGTCCAAAGAGGTATACTTAATGCCACATGCTGCACATATTAATTGTTGATAGGCTACTGGTGTTGTTTCAGCTGGTGAGGCTCCTGCAGCCATAGGAGGAGTGGGTGAAACTTTAGCTTCTCCTTCAGAGGGTTCTTGATTCCGGGCGGAACAGTAATGTTGTTTATGAGCCAAATAGTTTTCATATTTACAGAAAACAATATTACATTCTTTGCATTTGGAAACACCTTGTTTAACATAGATTTGGGGTTGATTAGCGCTGGCCGTGGGCACTTGTACAGAAGCAGCAGGGGCTGGTGGTAAAACGGGCAAACCCAAAAGAGAACCTCTACCAGTAGCTGCTGCTACAGCCGCTGCTAAGTCCGAGGGAGTTGAACCAGCTGTGTTAACACCTCCGCTAGAAGAGCTAACAGCAGCTGCTGCGGCTGCAGACAATTTTAAAGCCAATTCCATATTCTGTTTAGCCAGCAAAGGATTTAGAAGTTCTGCCGGCAACATAGAACGTAATTGTAAATTATCTAAAATATTTGTGGGATTTGTGGCTGCACTTAAAGCATTGGGTGGTATGGTGGCCGGAGGAGACATTGATGAAGTACTGCCGGCTCCAGAGCTTCTAGGACTTATTGCACGTCTTCTGGGCGAGGGACTCATAGAAGGACTATTGGGCAATGAGGGTGCACAGACAATTTGTTCGGGTGTTATACTGCCCGTTTCATCTAAAGCCAAATTTTCTTTGCCTGCCTCTAGTAAAGTCTCCATATCTAAACGTTGTTGTTCATTCTCTAAGAATGTAGTGGCAGAATTGAAACGTTGCCTTTGCAACAGAGCAGCAATGGGAGAACGTCTAAGTGATAAATCCAAAGGAGCAGACTCTCTAAAACCTTCTCCTTTTCTCTTATGCGTAGGATTTTCCGTAGATTCCTCTACATTACGTTTTATATTCTTTTCGGTGAGCAAAGTTTCCGTGGCATTACTTTGACGTGTAGAATCGACTACATTGATTTGTTGTCCCGTAGCAACAGCAGCAGCTATACTATTGGCCGCCGTTGAGGCAGCACTAAGAGCATTTATATTTAAAGCTGTAGCCAAAGGTTTTAAATTGCCATTATCCAAAGTGAAACAAGTGGTATCCGGATTAACCACTGAGGGCGAAGGTGAGGATCTGTGTTTGAAATACAAGATTGTATAAATGTTTTTAAGCTTTTTGAGTTTTGTTTTGAAAATACTTACAAAGGTCCTGCTATTAGACTAGCGGAACGTATCAATGCATAAGGTATTATTAATATGGGATTTGTGGGTAACGCCAAGAAAGGTGTTGCTGGTGGCTGTTGTAAAGCAGCTGCTGCTGCGGCGGCTGCCGCTGCTACCATAGCAGGAGTGGGTGTTTTTGTGCGGGTTTGAGGACTTATGGCACCGCTGACTACAGCTGCAGGAGCTTTTGGTGTCGACGTGGTGGTAGAAACTTCCAGTTTAGGTGTTAATTGTCTGTAAAGAAAGGAAAGAGGTTTAGAAGGAAACAAAGTTAAGAAAAATTTTATTGTATAACAAGTTCTAGACAGTTTTCCTGAACAGTTTTTCTGAATTAAATTTCTATAAATATTTGACTTACCCTTCTGTTCTCCTGGAACTACAGTAATGCTGTTTATGAGCTCTATAGGTTTTGACATTATTAAAACGTATGTCACAATCACTGCAATAACGATCCACTTGCTAAAAGGATTAAAAAATATTCATATCATTAAAATATCCTTAAATAAACTTATTATTCAACAGTGAAAATGTTTTTAATTTCAACCAACAACTAACTCACTTGACTAGAATTATCTTCCATTATGGCACTGCCGTTATTGGAAGCATTAGAGCTGGGTGCTGGTGAGGTCTGATGCATGCGCATATGACGATTGAGAGAGACTTTCTTATCGGCACTATAGGAACACTGTGTACAGGCATATTGTTTGCCGGTCTTGGGAACTTTGGCGGCTGGTTCTGTGGGAGCCAAAGAAATATTGGCCGTAGGGTTATTTGCTTGTGTTGGAGATGCAGAGGACTTTTCAGCTATGGCAGCCGATAAGGAACTATCATCTTCTGATTCCTTGTGACGATGCGAGCAATAGTAAGCTTGATGGGCCTCCAAGGTGGAGGGAGAACTGAAACCTATACCGCAGGGTAAGCACATGAATACCTTCATGCGTTGTGGTGCTTCCACAGGGGTGGTCAAGGGCTTTATAGCCGTTTCCACTAAAGCAGTTGTAGCAGTTGGAGTTATGTGATCGTTTTCATTACTTTCTGTTTCTTCTGTTTGTAATTGCTGTTGCAAATGCTGTTCCAAACGTGCTATTCTTTGTTGAGTCTGTGATTCTTCATGTACAACCTTTAAATCTTTGGCATCTGGCATTAAAGCAGGATCTGAAGCCAATAAAGCATTAAGCCTTAGCTTAGGCATAGAACCTGAAGTGGGAGAGCATATATTTTCATTTGAGACTTCTATAGGGGAGGGACTAATAGCGGGCGTTATGGCCTTTAATAAAGGACTTGAAGATCTACGATCTTTTGAATTAGATTCATCTATTTGATTTTGAAAATCATCACATTTCTCGGAATCATTTGAATTCTCAGTGTTTCTGTTAACAGGCGATTGCACGGGGGTAGTAACTCGTCTATACTCCAACTCCACTTCCATTTTAGGTCTCTTCTGTTGTGGTGGTTGTGAGTCGGCATCTTCTTCGTTATGCTCCATTTCTATTTGCTCGGGATTTTGACTTTCTGTCATTTCTATATCAGTCTCTTTCGTTTGCTGCTGGCTGTAATGATTGTTTTGAGGAGTTCGTCTATCTTCATCGGTATGATCATCCATTATGCTTGTAGTATTATTAGGATTAAAATCTTTGGAATCTAAAAATTAATTAAAATAGAAAGAAACAGGAAATTTAATACATGTTTTATTTAAAGATCAAATATAAAAGATAATTTTAAAACAAAAAAATTAAAGATAATAATCTTTACCAAAAAAAAAAAAAAAATAATTTTAAATACGAAAAAAACCTACATTATTCCAAATGTTTAAAAAAGCAACCTCTGGAATCTTTACTTGTAGCAGAGAAAGAAACCTACTCAAATTGTAGTAAAAACAACAAATCTCTACAGCTTATCATCTTCAAATCTTTATATTCTTAACAAAATTCTTACGAAAAACTTAAACCCATATCAAAGTTTAAGTAAAGCGAAAAAAAACTTAAATAATCTTTACCAAAAAAAAACATTTTCATAAGAAATTCTCACTGTAGTTACATAAAATACATTTTTACCATACGATCGCCATCGCCATCATCATCATCATCATCAATGTTGTCGTCATCTTGGGGAATATGTGTCAAATTGACCAAAAGGTTAACAATTATTATCGAACAAATTGTCAAGACATCCACCACAAACGCATAAAGTGTTTTATAAATATTCTTTGTTTGGGATCTGTTATTTTTGTTTCACTTTTCTTTGGCCAAAATGTAGAAATATTAAACAGAGTATTAAAGGTATTATTGGAATAAGTTTATTCAAATCTAATAGTCTGCGTTAGTGGTCTTTAATTTGGCTTTAACTACACTTCGGACTTGATTAAACAAACTTTTATATGAAATTTTTGAATCGAGCTCAAATCAAGTTCACTTTGGGATTAAAACGATTTGATTTAAGAAAGTAAATCTGAAATCAAATCGAAAATTACGTTTCATATTTAGGGGTTACGTACTTGATTCAAGTATTTTGTACTTGATTTAAGAACAACTGTACTTACCGTACTACTTAAAACTCTCCTAATTGATATGAGTACGAATAATTATATTCTCTTTTGGAGAGTAGTTCTCTAGTTTATCGACAGAGTTGGACAGAATTTTAACATTTAGTTCTAATTATTATCCAAATTTAACTCTTTTTAAATTCTGCTTTTCTGATTTTCACAGTTTATTTTAGTTTTCGATACTTTATTATTGGAATTGGACTTGTAATAAGTACGTATTTTTTTTTGTAGTTCTTTTCTGCGTTCAATTCAAAATAAACCACCGAGAAAAGTAGCAGGCAGACAAACAGACATTCAGCCATTTAGACAGACAATAAACTTTAAGCGTCCGCTTGTCTGGCTTAACACAATGCATATTGCCTCTGTCCACTTTAACTATACTACAACAAACATTTGTACCATGTCTCACAACAAAACAATCTTGGAAAACGAAACGTGTTGAGACGCTTGTGTCTTATCCATGTGTAAAATCAACTTTTTGTGGAATAAATACAATAAAATGCACGTACCGTGCATACATTCTAAGATTTTGCAGTTTTTTTTTTTTTCGTTTTTTAGTTTTAATATAGAAAAATTCCAAGAGACACTTACTGGATTGGATGGATGATATTCACATATCGGGTAATAGAAAAAGAACATTACTTTGTAATATTTAACAAATGCATTTAGTTATGTGAAATAAGTCTATAGATAGTTGGGGTTTTTTTGTTGAAATAACTAATAGATTTATAATAGGTTATGGCATGAGTAAATGCAAAGATATTGGGGTCAAAGGTATTTCATATTCCTCCAAGTCTCAATAGGATTTAAAAGAAAATTACGATCGAAAAGAAATGCCGAAATTTGCTAGCTAAAGGCGAATTGTTACAATCGAGATTGAGTAAGAATTATCGTTATCTTCTTGTAAGGAACTATACTTTACGATATCGAAATTTCATAAGAAATTGAGGGTCCAAAATACGGTGTTTGATATTGATCGGAAGCGCATTCCGTTATTTCATATCTGATGCCGTGATCGTGTAAAAATTTTATCGTGTAAAACTTTTATATGAAATTTTTGAATTTTAAAATCAAGTACGAAAATTAGGAACTATGCTTTACGATATCGAAATTTTTTAAGAAAATGAGGGTCCAATTTACAGTGATTGATATTGATAAAAAGCACATTCCACGATTTCATATCTGATGCCGTTTTATCATTTAAGATCAAGTACCAATTAGGGTTCAAATTACGGATTTTAATGATGATCCTAGGTTTTACGATATCGAAGATAAGAAAGCTTTGATCTAAATATTCTCTCAACCTTCCGAATGTCAATAGAACTCTCCTAAAATGTCTTTAAAAAAATGCTAAGTGATAAGGAAATAAAATTATTCGTCTAATAGTTTTGTTTTTGTTTTATAAATTTCTCAATATATTTTTTCAAATCATTTCAATTTTCGAAACAAATCTATTTTTTTCAAATTGACTGGAAAATATTTGAAAATAATAACAGCAGCAAACAAATCTACCATTTCTTTCAACTGCAACAGAAAACTAACGAAGATGTATTAAAGATAGATAAATAAGAAAAAGCATCACATAAAAATTACAAACATTCAGACGGACTCAAAAACATATCCATGGCCAAAATACTCATACTCATCTCAACATACTATATATACCCTCAAATACAAACATAGTATGAATATGTAGATTGATTTGACAGCTTAGATAGGAATTTTAAGAAACCAACAGCAACAACCATAACTAAATCAAACCGTGCTCTCCAAGAGACAATTTTTTTTTACTATAAACTCAGATGTACATACATACCAGGGATGGCAAAAGGAATTTTCAAATTGTACAAAATTTTACATAGACATGGATTAGTCTATAGACTAGACAATAGGCTATAGACTGATTAGTCTATAGACTAGACTAGACAATAGACTATACATTGACTAGTCTAAAGACTAGACAATAGACTGGGCTAGAGCAGACTAGACTAGACATTGATTAGTTTATAGACTAGACAATAGAGTAGACTAGTGTAGATTAGACTAGAGTAGAGTATACTAGACTAGAGCAGACTAGACTAGACAAGTCACTAGTCTATGAAGTAGACAAGAGGCTGGTCTATGGACTTGTCTATTGTCTAGACAAGTCTATTGAATAGTGAATATACAAGTCTAAAGGATTACACAATATACTACTTATTCTATAGACTGGACAATAGACTAGACAAGCCACTAGTCTATAGGCTAGACAATAGACTAGTCTGTAGATTAGGCAAAAGACTAGTCTAGAGACTTGACAATAGAGTAGTATGTAGACTAATGGACTAAACTGTGGACAATATATTAGTCTATAGACTATTTATTAGTCTATAGATTAGACTATATCGACTAGACAATAGACTAGACATTGGTTAGTCTATAGACTAGACTAGAGTAGAGTAGAGTATACAAGTCACTATTCTATGGACAGACAAGAGCATAGTCTATGTACTTGATAAGAGAATAGTCTAAATGATTAGACAATAGACTAGTTTATAGACTAGACAATGGACTAGTCAATATACTAGTCTATAATGTAGACAATATCCTAGTCTATAGACTAGACAATAGACTAGTCTATAGGCTAGACAATAGACTAGGCTATAGGGTATGTACTAGACAAGAGAATAGTCTATGTACTAGACAAGAGAATAGTCTAAAGTATTAGACAATAGACTAGACAATAGACTAGTCTTTAGACTAGACAAGGACTAGTCTATAATGTAGACAATATCCTAGTATATAGACTAGAGAATAGTCTAGACAATAGACTAGGCTACAGACAAGACAATAGACTAGGCTATAGACTAGACTGTATACTAGTCTATAAACAATTGGCCAGTACATAGACTAGACAATAGACGAGTACATAGACTAGATAAAAGACAATAGACTAGTCTACACAGAGGGAAAAGGAAATATACACGCCTGGTGCAAAATTGACACCAAAGAGTTTATAATTTTTCAATAAAATCCGTTGTCAAAGTATATATATACGTACGACAACACTATCTAATGTTAACAATGCAACGTTGTCAACATTGCAACAATTCGTTGTCGAAATCTTAATTTTATACACATCCGTTGTCTAAATGTTAACAAAGGTGGTAAGCTCACTATTGGCCACGGATTATACGTATGTATATGCTTTGACAACGGATGGTATTGATAAACTATAAACAGTTTGGTGTAAATTTGGTACCAGGCGTGTATATTTATTTTTCCCTCTGTGTATAGACCAGATTAGATTAGACAACATACTTTGAACTAAGTGTCAGAAGTACCCTTTTAGATTATTATTCCAATTAGGAAATATTGGCACTTTTAAAGATCAAATTATATCAAAAAAGTACAAATATACCAATTTAAACAACCCTGATACATACCAATATATTTTCCTCAAAAGATCAAAAATCCAAAACATACAGGAATCAAGAAGACCAAAAAAAAAACTAACGAAAAAAAGAGAGTAGTAAATAAAAAGTAGTGGTAGTACGAGTAGTAAAAAAAGGCCTGATACTGGCCAACAACATTACCAGCATGTTAATATTCTAAGAAATTTTAGATTTTTTAATTCGTTTCTTTTTTTTTTTTTGCTACATTGAAATCTTTAATAAAAAATCTGTTAAAAGATGTAGCATGATGTTCGTTGAATCGTTTCTTACTTTTCTTTTTTGGTTAAATAAAAGAAAAGCTTGTTATAAGCGTTGACCTGTCAATTTGTATGTATTGAAATGTCATCTGTTTCAATTTAACATTTTAACAGTTTATTGCTTACATGGTTTTGATGGACACAACACAGTTGCGGTGTGTGACCGCTGTTTAAGAGAGTTTGTTATTTCCTTGGCGTATATTCAGACTGAGTGTGTGTATGGGTTTTTTTTTTGTGGCCAGGCCATTGGTTATTAAGGTTGTGTTACCATTTATGGCAAAGTGGTTATAAAAAAACAAAACTTCAAACCGCCTTGTAAGACCTTATAGGATGACATTTACATCACACATACATAGCTCTGGAAGAGGTATGTGTAATGTTACCAACTATAGTTAGGTATTTTTCTTGATGGTGAAAGCTATTGAGGTTTCTCTACCGAAACATGCATAAGAATTGAACTGGCTAATAAATTTAGATTATTGATCCCTAACCGTAATAAGGATATCAAAGGAATCAGGCACTACCTAAAACACCTTGCAGAAATCTGAAACCTTTATAAATTGTTAATAGTTGGTCACATTTTCTCATTGCCTTAAAACACAATACTTTTAAAGTGTTTCCACGGTGGTGCGGCGGCTCACCGAACAATCAAGTGAGAGCAGCAGCACATGCGCATGCGTAACATTTACCACTATTAAAGCATTTACAAATGGTTTGGCATAAAGTTACTCAAGTAAATCAGCCCATAACCAGCGTTACATTACGAGCTTGTGTAGGAAATGCATATAAAAAACCTCAATTCATGTCTTACCACGGAGTATGTGTGTGGCACATGGCTGCTGATGCAGTTCGAATGCATTTGTTTTTTTTTTTTTTTTTTATGCGACAAGTGTTTAAAGACTAGTCAGTTGTTGTTTGTAAAGCGGTATTTTGTAAGAAAATCAACCATCACTGCATATTACACATATAACGAATTGAAAAAAAAGAAGCAGCAAATTGATTTCTCGCTATGATAAATTTAATTACACAATTTTCATTGTAGTTTTTTCTCTTCTTCTTTAATTTTCTTTACATTTAGACTTTTCTTAAGTAATAATAATAAAAAAAATCAACATAGATTCCAAGTAAATATTATATCTAGATTAAAAATTTTAAAACCTTTAGCTTTAGACTAGAAAAAAAAAAGTTGAGGAGAAAAAACTTAAAAATATTTTGTTGAAAATAAAAGGGGACCATTTAATATATTGAGAATTTTTTTTAGAATTTTATGAGCAGAAAAAGCTTAAGATAAGATGATTAAAAGAAATAGTTACATTTCTTCAATCTTTTTTAATAAAAATGGTATTTAATTTGAACTAAAGTCTACAGCGTGAGCGAATCTATCATCATCTGGTCTATAGTTAGTCTATAGTCTGGTCTATAGTCCATTCTAGCGTCTGGTATATAGCGTGCACTATATATTAGTCTATAGACTGCGTCATAGTCTGTATAATAAACTAGTATATATTCTGGACTATAGTCGGTATAGTCTATAGTCTAGTCTATAGTCTGGACTATAGTCTAGTCTATAGTCTGTATAATAGTCTAGCCTATAGTCTGGACTATAGTGTAGTCTATAGTCTGGACTATAGTCTAGTCTATAGTCTAGTCTATAGTCTAGTCTATAGTCTAGTCTATAGTCTAGTCTATAATCTAGTCTATAGTCTAGTCTATAGTCTAGTCTAGTCTAGTATAGTCTAGTCTATAGTCTAGTCTATAGTCTAGTCTATAGTCTAGTCTATAGTCTAGTCTATAGTCTAGTCTATAGTCTAGTCTATAGTCTAGTCTATAGTCTAGTCTATAGTCTAGTCTATAGTCTAGTCTATAGTCTAGTCTAGTAGTCTAGTCTAGTCTATAGTCTAGTCTATAGTCTAGTCTATAGTCTAGTCTATAGTCTAGTCTATTAGTCTTAGTCTATAGTCTAGTCTATAGTCTAGTCTATAGTCTAGTTCTATATTCTAGTCTATAGTCTAGTCTATATTCTAGTCTACTAGTCTAGTCTATAGTCCTAGTCTATAGTCTAGTCTATAGTCTAGTCTAGAGTCTGTTATAGTCTAGTCTATAGTCTAGTCTATAGTTCTAGTCTCTAGTTTCTAGTCTAGTCTAGTAGTCTATTAGTCTAGTCTATAGTCTAGTCTATAGTCTAGTCTTCTAGTCTAGTCTATAGTCTAGTCTATAGTCTAGTCTATAGTCTGTCTATAGTCTCGTCTATAGTCTAGTCTATAGTTGTCTATAGTCTAGTCTATAGTCTAGGTCTATAGTCTAGTCTATAGTCTAGTCTATAGTCTAGTCTATAGTCTAGTCTATAGTCTAGTCTATAGTCTAGTCTATAGTTCTAGTCTATTAGATCTAGTCTATAGTCTAGTCTATAGTCTAGTCTATAGTCTAGTCTAGACAATAGTCTAGTAAAACGGACTGGACTAAATTCTAGACTATAGTCTGGATTATTGTAGTCTTAAGGAAGTCTTTTTTTAATACAAATAAAATAAATTGTTATTCTGTGATTGAAGACCACACACAATTCTAATTACATTTAAAATTTCTAAAACTCCACTTAAACTTTTTTCTACTTTTTATATAGCAACACGTCGAGCAAATTTTTCAAATCAAACTTTTTAAACAGTTTGTTAATTTTCTAAATTGTTTTCCAAATACTTGACAAGTCGTAAGTTTGAAACACCAAAAATGAAAAAAAAACTTAATCACGAAATAAATGTTTAAAGAAATTTAACATAAATTCACAATGTCATGCTTTCAATCATGTTTAAATCGTATTGGCCCCCATTGAAAAAAAGGCTCTAACAATGTAGAGTGTAAATGGGACTAAAGTTAATTTCTACAAACCCTTTTAACATATTTTCAGCTAGCAGTTAATTTAGTTTTTCATAATTAAGTCAAAAGTTTATAGTCATGTTTAAAAGATTTTGTTTTTTTTTTTTGTTGTTTCTCTTATGTCTAAACCAAATTGAACTTCTCTCATGGATTATTATCTATCATGTTCAATAAAAATTGTGTAAATGCTACTAAGCTAAAATCAAGCAACAGCAAAAAAAAGTGTCTTGTTAAATATGTTTAATAAATTTTGAAAAAAAGTAAAATAAAATAAAATGTTGTTACAAAAATCATTGCATGTGTTAATATGCAAATGCGTACGAAACATGTTTGCTTTTTTTTCTAAAACATCTTTTACTATTTGCTCAAGTATGAATACTAGTTGCTGCTAAAACAACTCCTGCTTGTTAAACGCAATTGAAAATCGAAACTAACAGCCAGGCCACTAACTAGTCATCCAGCTAAACAACCAATAGCAGTTAGCAAGTGCAAAATGGTCAATTTGATTTTAGATTATTAAGTCATTTATAACAACAGCCTACACAATATTGACAATTTAGATTGGAATTATGCGAAATTGTATGTGTTTTTTTCCTACTTTATTTATTTACTAACACAATTTTTGCTTCTTTTTTTCTTTCTTAGCAATTTAATGGCATGTTAATAGTTTTTGACAAAACAGAAGAAATAGTTTTATTTTGATAAAAATAAATATTACAAGTTATTGAGTTTTCAAAAAAAATTTATAAGACATGAAATATTTAGAATGTATTTTGTATAAAGACATAAGGACTAAACTCTGTAATCCAGACTAAAGACTAAAATACAGTTCATACTAGAGTCCATACTATAAACTATAGTCCAAACTATAGACCAAACCATAGACCAAACCATAGACCAGATTATAGACCAAAAACTATAAACTGGACTATAGTACAGACTATAGGACAAACTGTAGACTAGACTTTAGTCCAGACTAAACTACAGTTTAATCTCTAGTCTACAGTCAAGCTTATAATTAAAACTATAACTTAGTCTATAGTCCGGATTAGACTGTAGGATAGATTTCAAAGGCTACAGTCAAGACTATAATTCAAACTATAGTTCAGTTTACAGTCCAGACTAGATTATAGAATAGATGCCAAATGCTACAGTCAAGACAAGTCTAGACTATAATTCAAACAATAGCTCAGTCTATAATAGTCCAGACTAGACTAGAATGGATTTAAAGATCTAGAGTCGAGACTATACGCAAGACTAGACTATAAATCAAACTATACTTCAGTCTATAGTGCAGACTAGACGGTCATCTAGACTATAAATCAGACTAGACTATAATTAAAACTATAGTTCGGTCTATAGTCCAGACTAGTTTGTCCTAAAGACTAGACCAGACTATATAGACTTCAATAGACTTCAAAGGCTACTGTTAATACTATAGACTAGACTATAGACCAGATTGGACTATAACATAAACTATAGTTCAGTCTATAATCCGGACTGGACTATAGACCAAACTAGAGAATAGACTTAGAAAGCTACAGCAATTTTCCCTTGTAAATGTAATAAGTCTGCGGAAAATCTTTTAATTTATCTTAATTACAACAACACAGTCACGAACTCCACACTCCCCAAATATGCCAAACGATGGCCGATATGCGTTTGTTGACTTCAGAGGTTAGAAATCAAAATATCGCTAGACAATAATGGGCGTGTCTTAGTAGCTCTGTCTATGACATCTGCGTACTGTCATCGCATGGAACACCGATAATATAAGCGCCAAAATATTCCAATATTTTATCACCATAACACATTATTTTCAAGAACCTAAACTAAGGTTATCTGCTTGGAAATCCTCGATATCACTTTACACCGCTTGGACCACCCCCACCTCTTCAAACCTGGAAAATCTTAGGGGTAGTCTTTGACAGCCTCCTTCACTTCTCAGAGCACGTAACTTACATCAACCAAAAGATTCGAGGCTGAAATGAGGTCTTTAAAGCTTTATTTGGTACCTCTCGGATCAGGGACAAGGAGACTATTATAGCGACGTATAAGGTCGCTCTCTTCTTAATTGCGCAGCAACAATATGGACCACATTCCCCAGTGACTCCCAATGGAGAGGTTTACAAACGGCACGGAAGAATGCATTTCAAATCGCAATATGACTAATGTGGATTATCTAGACAATAAGACGTTGAACAGACACGTTGCTTAAGACATTTTTAAGAAGTTTAGGGTTTAGAAGATTGAGTCTCATCTGATAAACTTTCTGAGTTATGAACCAAACATTGTGTCTATGGACTCAATAATACCAAGACAAATGAAAGTACATCTGGTGACAAATAAATTCTCTAAAAGATTTTCCATAATTGGTTCAAATTGTTGTGTTATGGACTTTAAAATGAAGATTTTTAGAATATTTTTTGAAACTTTTTTTTCATTAAAAACGATATATAGCGAAAAAAAGCTCAACAAATTTGCTCCCACAAAAATTAAAATTCGAAAAAAGGAACAAAATAAAAACAACCACAATATGTTTATCTAGATAATTTTTTAGTTAAATAAAGTTTTTTTTTCTTAACAAACTAAAATTGTAAAAACGAGTTCAAAAACTGAAACATTTTTTTTTCATTGGTAGGTTCTTCTGCAGCACGGTATCTGAAATCTAACAAAGTAAAAAAAAAAAACATAGTGAATGCAAAATATACAATAACAACAACTAAAACAACTACCCAAACTATACATTTAACATTATTTTTGTGCAGTTAACAACATTGGCCCAAACAACAACAGCAACAAAAATACAAAAAAATTGGTAAAGTTTAACTTTTTGTTTAAATCAGTTTTGAACTATCGAAATTCTAGGAAATCTCTTAAGTCAAACTAAACTCTTTTTGATGTCTTAATTAAATGGAATACAGAATCAACACTCGAAAAATGCAATAAGTTATTTAGGGTTCAGTTGTACCTAGTTGTTGTAGTTGTTGTTTTAGTGCAATATGCAACAACTACTGTTGTTACATGCTACGATATCAGAGTCAAACACAGTCCAATGTAGTAAAAAAAATGTTTGTGTGTGAACTCCACGACAATAACAAACACATGTAACTAACAGAGAGTGAAACAACAAAAATTTAGCAACAAACTAGAGGACATTGCAGTTCAATATTCAGTTGTTGTTTTTGTTGTTTTGTTTTTCCTCTGTATGAGCAGCAATTGATGAAACTGATGAGGCGGCTTGTATGTTTTTTTAGTTTTTATGCTGTATGTTGTTGTTACTATATGTTGCTGAGATTGTTTGTCTGTCTGTCCGTCCTTCCATCCGTCTGTCTTTCTAGGTTTGTTAGTTACTATTGCAACAGACTTGTTGCAGCAGTGTTGTAGTTGTTGTTATTATTGTTGCTGCCTTAACAGATAACTAAAGTCAAGCATGTGCTTTAGAAAACAGCTTCCAACCTATAAAAAGCTACAAAAACTATACAAAAAAAAAACTTTAATACACATAATGTTCAAAACAAAGATTTGAAAATTTGACAAAAACTGTAGAACAAAAAAAACCTAAAAACTTCGTTAAATTGAATTTCGTGTGTATTGGCAAATGCATCAGCAAAGATTAAATAAGAACAAACAAAAAAAACTTTAACTAGAAAATTGTTTTAGAACTTTTTGCTTCAATACTATTACTAATTTTGTACTATAAAGCTTTTAGTAGAAAAATATTAATTTAGGTATTGGTTTAGGCTTTGCTTTGTAGGATTTAAGATAAACCAAGTTATAGCTGGAGTATTCATATGCTAAAAGTTTAGTTCACTAAAGGATTTTAATCTGTTAAAAGCTAAGAAAAAAATGTAATCATTGAGTTGTTTTAAGAGTAATTTAAAAGCTTTTAGTTAACTGGCATGTAATCAAAAGTAGTGAATTCTGAACTTTGTAAAGAAAGAGCTTTTAGACAATTTAAAATTAAGCTATAAAAAGCTTTTAAATAAAAAACTTTTTTAAATAACCCTGAAGCTTTTCAAAACTTAATAAGGAAAAAGTCCTACTGCAAATTTCTTGAGAACTTTTTTGTATTCTAAACAAATCCGCAGCAAACTCTTAAATTGGGTAAAAATTGTGAGCTATTTTCAAAACATAGTCATGAAGCTTTTAGGTAATTCATCTTTCAGTCCGAAAAAGCTTTAAATGTAAAACGTTTGGGCAATAATTCTTTAAAGATCGTCAAATTTAGTTTAATCCAGTATTCGCCATAAACGAATAACAACAAACTCTAATTTGAGCCAAAAAAAAAGTTTAAGCTAAATTGAGCTTTGAAAGCTTTATCACACTCGAGATAATAAACTTAAATATACTATGAAGCTTTTTCTTAAATATAAACTCAAAATCTGAATAATTCAAGTCCATTTAATGTTAAAGCTAAATTGAGCTTTATAAGCTTTTGCAAGCTCAAGTAAACAAGATTGATATATCAAAATCTGAAAAATTCAAGTCAATTTAATGTTAAAGCTAAATTGAGCTTTAAAAGCTTTTTCAAGCTCAAGTAAACAAAGTTGATATTTTGCTTTTAAAGAGTTAAAGTTTTATGCTAAAAGTTTTTCAGTTTAGTTTTTATTTCAAACTTATAGTTGCAAACTATAGGTAATACGAAAAAAAGCTTTCAGAATTAAAGCTTAGGGGGTCTAAGCTAGTTTATTTCTTTAATACAACTATTCTTAGAAAAAATTGTATGTTTTTCCCTAGATCATCATTTCAAAAGTACTTCTCCTCATATGATTTCCTAAAAAAAGCTTTCAGTATTAAAGCTTAGGGAGTACAAACTGACTTTTTTAAAGTAAATGTTCGATGTTTTTGCTCTCTTTAGCGTATATTTTTTTATATATTTTTTAAATTATAACGTTTTTTTAACATTACTTGACCTCTTGACTCTGCGATAAATATAGCCGATAATACCATTTAACTCTTTTCTTGAAAAATCCTCTTTAACAGAAAAAACTCCGAATCAAATACATAAATGTTTAACAAAAAGTTCAATAAAAAGAAATATTTTTGGAGTATTTGCCATAAATCGTGACAATCTAAGATTTATGACTCTAAAAAACTGAAAAAAAACAACCTGCAACTTAAAGAACAACAAATTAATAATAATAACAATAATCATCAACAACAGCAAGTGTTGGTAATTATGAGCTGTAAACGGCAACACATAGACAGCAATATAGGTATAAACAGTAAAAACCAAACCTTAAACACTTGCTTGCAACTTGTGCTGTTGTTACTCCGGCTAACGAACGACAATAAAAGTTTTTACACAAAAAAGACATGGCTTGAAGTCAACAACAATAAAGTGAAAAAAAACTAAATTTTTAAATGGTTTTTTAAATTGCTAACAAGACGCACGTTCCATATACACACTGAAAGAGCAAAAAAAATAAAACAGCAACAACTTTTAAACACGATGAAAACACTAATAAAACATTTAGACAACACAAAACCTCGAGTTTCGCACAGCAAACAACCAAACGAAAGACAGACAGACGGACGGACGAACACACTCACTCCCTTTATAGACCACAAAATGTTCTTTTAAAAGAATAAAGTAGAAAAAAAAACGTTTTTGCTGTATAATGTTGCCGGCTTGAGAACAACAACAACAAAAAACACATCATTACCCACCAATTAGGAGGCTGTAGAACAAAAACTTGCCAACTTTCAATACTTGTTGTTGTAAAAAAAGCGAAAAAAAGTTTAAACTCTTTTGGTGGCACAATAGGCTTGACAACAAATGTATACCACCAACAAAGTAAAGAAGTGATGGGCGCAAAGTGAAGCCGAGACTAGTAGTACTTTAAACGTGTGTATGTAAAAATGTCTGTATTTAAACGTTAAAAAAAAAATGTTAAGAACAACAACACGACACAATGTTTAATAATTTTAACTTTTTGTAGAAAATAAATATCAACACTGAAAGAAATGTGAATAAGTTAGGGCTCTCACTTTTCTCATGGGAAAAGAACTAGTTGTATAACGAGTTTTTTGGTTATTGTTGCAACGGGAGTGAGATTTTTGTAATTTATTTCAATTTAGTACTAAAACTTAATACTAATCTTTTATTCAGCTAGCTGAATTAGTAATTTAAAACAAAATTTAACAGATTTTTAAGAAAACTTAAAAATTTCAAACTTTTTAGCACTATTCAGCTAGCTGAATTAATCATTTTTAAACAATAGTTATCATACTTTTACATTTTATAATTAAAATACACACTTTCGTCTATTAATCACATATTCAGCTAGCTGAATTGATATTTTTAAGCAATTTTTAATAGATTTTAAACTTAATCTTAACATTTTCTAAATTGTTGTTCCATTTAGCTAGCAGAATTAATGAATAGTAATAGGTTTTTATTAATTTTGCCTTCAATATAGACTTTTTTCCATATTCAGCTGGCTGAATGATAATTTTAAAACTAGTTGCCATAGATTTTTACCCCTAAACTATAATAGTAGGCATTTTTAGCGATATTCAACTAGCTGAATAAGAATTTTCGTAAATTTCTTACTAAAAAATGTCCTAACCACCAAAAAACAAACATTATACGCCTATTCAGCAAGAAAATTAGCATTTTCAATTAAATTTTAATATAATATTAACTTAAACCTATTTTTTTTTAAATTAACGTTTTTTTTTTCAGCTAGCTGAATTAATCTTTTTTAAAGATAATTATATATTTTTTTATTTTGCAATAGAAATTTTGATTTTTAGTCTATATTCAGCTGACTCAATACATATTTTCAAAGATTTTAAAACTAAACAATAGTTATACCAAGTTTTTATATAATTCAGCTAGCTGAATTAGCAAAATTTCAAAATATTTAATGTATAGTACTAGCATAGATATTTCTAGCGATATTCAGCTAGCTGAATTCGAATTTTACAACGATTTTCATAAATTTCTACTTTTAATTGTTCAAAAAATTAATTAAATTTGAATGCATTTTTAGCTTCAACACAATTTTCTCTAAGCTATTGTTCTATTCAGCTAGCTGAATAAGAGAAACATACTTTTTTAGCCATATTCAGCTAAATTACCATTAAATAATATTCACACAAAGTTTTTATTTAGTTCATTTAGCTGAATTATCATTTTGAATTATATTTTAAACAAAATTATTGTGTTTTCAATTTAAATTACTCGAGAGGACCATTATAGCGATATTCAGCTAGCTGAATAGGATTTTTAAAACTTTTTTTCATAAATTCCTACATGTAACTACCAAAAGAACTATATTTTTATATAATTCAGCTAGCTGAATTAGCATTTTGAATGAAATTTGAAACTAAATTTAAAAATTTTAAATTATGTTACTAGTTACTAGACATTTTTAGTGATATTCAGCTAGCTGAATTTGAATTTTACAACGATTTTCGTAAATTTCTACATTTAACTGCAAAAAAAAAACAAACATTAATCACTTATTCAGCTAAATAGTTCTGTTGGTAACTTTTGCTTTAAATATACATTAAGCTTTCCCTTACGAAAACAAATCAAGCTTTGAAAGTTTTTCTTTTATACTCAAGGACTCAACTAATTTTATTAATCCTGAAAATAATAAAGCTTTTGCTAAAGTTTGAAAATATGTCATATTGCTCAAAATTACTTTGTGCTTTTTTAAAAGAAAAGCTTTAAACTAATTAAAGTATAATTAAAGCTTTTCTTATAAACTAAGCAAGTAAAGCTTTGGTGGCAATTTTAATATTAAACCAAATGAATGTTAAATGTTTGCCTTAATAAAGTTAATTTACAAAAAGTAGCTTTTCTGCAACTGTTAATTTCTCTCAGTGTACAAAAGCGCTAAAATGTTTGTAGCAAAGTATTCTTCATTGGTCCGCATTGCCAAATACTCTCATCGACAACAAGCTCCGGCAAATTTATATGAAAAAAAACTAATAAGTAAGAAGAAAAAGGGGTTACGCCTAAGTAGGCTTGTTGGCGCTTACATTTAAGGTTGGTTGTTCCATTTGTCTTATGTCTCGTTTAAGTATCGACAATAACCGAAACCGACATATTAAAAGGTTTTAAGCCGAAAAAATTACCTGCTTGACAAGAAAATAACAATAATATTGAATGGTGAAGTTAAACAAAAAGCACAAAAAAACGAGAGCTACAATTTTAAACAATTCGTTTCACAGAAGGCTTCTGCGGTAGATATATAGAGTGGACTGAAGAAGTAGTAGAGGTAATAGGAGGAGGCGAATAAAAGGAAATAACAAACACTAACTCTTACTCCTTTGATTGTTTGTTGTTTAAAGCCCCCTTTTGCTAAATACACTAATAAACGTGGTTGGTTGTTGGTGTATTCATATGTTTCGAAACGATGTATGGAAGAATGGATGTGCATGTTTATAACTCCTCTGTGTATTACCAACAAAAGAGTGTTGCTATATTCATCAGTATTCCGTCTTCGGTAGTCTCTCTGGTGTGGTTTGGTGTTGATGAAGTGAAAAAACTGTTGGTTGTTAAACATCATGTTCGTAATAATGTTAAGTGATTTTTATGCAAAATTTCTGTTGTATTGCCTCAATGACTGGTTGACGACTGACTCTGTTTGCTTATTGCCTGCTGTCTGCCTGTTGCTCTTGATATTGATGTTTTAATGAAGTGATGTTGTGTTGATGTCGTCGTTGATTGTTGTTTAGTTGTGCTGTTGATGACGAGGGCAACGGCAACGACAATAATGCTGTTGATGATGATGACGCGTTGCTAATGCTTATTTTTTCCAATATCTTTGTTTTATAATATTTTATTAATTTTTTCTGCTGTTGCTGTTGTTTGCAAGTTGTTAAATATGTGTTGTTCATTTTTGCTTGTAAGCATGATTTAAATGTTTGTTTACTTTAAGGAGTACAAAAACGAGCAAAAAGGAGGAGCATTTTGTAAATAACTTGATCATTATTCGTGCATCAATTAGTTTTTTGTTGCATTGTTGCACATATTAAGTTGACATAATAACATAATATGTTTAATATTTTTCAAAATTTATTAGGTACTAAAGTAGACATCAACAAGTAATGAGGTTTGACGTTTTATGTTTTATAATTAAATTTTTTTAGATAATTAATATTTTAATAAACTGTAAGCAGTTTGTTTAAGAGATTTTTGTTGGAATGTCAGCAAGATAAGCAACAATGTTGTAAAAAGTTTTCTAGGAGAAGCTTAACTAATTGTAAGTTTAAACTTAGAATTAATTTAAGTTAGACTATTAAAGCTTTCAATGAAAGTTTAATATTTGTATGATCAATTTAACTTAGATAAAAGTTTAGAAAAGCTTTTTTAAGCTTTTCTTAAAAAGCTTTTTAAGCTTTCCTTAAAAAGCTTTTTTAAGCTTTCCTTAAAAAGCTTTCCTTAAAAACCTTTTTTATGTTTTCCTTAAAACTTATTTAAGATCAGCTTAGAATGATGTTAAGCAACGTTGTTTTTGCTTATTAAAAAAGCTTAATACTTTCTGTATTGGATAGTAATGTTTTCTTCAGCATTTAAGAAAAGCTTTTCACTTATATTCTTAAAAAGTTGCTTCAAGCTGTTACTTGTTCATGTAAAGGTACTACATATGAGAAGAAGCTTCGTTTACAGAAATAGAATAAGCATGATTTTTAAGGTTTTGAACTTTTACAGAATTTCTTTAAACAACATTTCAAAACTTGAAGTTTTGCCTACAAATCCATTTCCCTTTTGTTAGAAATAAAACTGAAAATCGAAATTATTCTTTTTACGGGCATTCCGCTTAAGCTTTTAGATTTATAAAGTAAAAGCTTTAATTAATGAAAGCTTGTTAAGCTTACGAAATAAAACTGAACCATAGGAATCATTCTTCCAACGGGCTTTCCGCTTAAGCATTAAGATTTATACCAAAAAGCTTTAAATGATTAAAACTTGTTAAACTTCCGAAGCCACTTTATTACTCTAAAACCGGTCACGGTACTAATTTTTGCAAAAGCTTTTAAGTTTTAGGCTAGGTAGTTCTATGGCGGCACTCTTGCCTTAAAGTTTTCTTTTGAAAAAGTTGAAAGTTTTTATAAAGTTTTTTTTTGAAAAAGTTTAAAGTTTTTATAAGAAAAGCTTTAAAGAATATCAGATTTGTTTTGTGTATGAATATTTTCTTTGAGTAATGATTTACTAAAGCTTTGAATGTTTGTATAGAAAAAGCTTAAAATTATTAAAAATGCAAGCTTTATAATTTTTACAAAATGTTGGTAACTTTTAAAACAAAACGATATAAAATAGTCTTTAAAATTTCACTGATTCCAGTCACAGAACTAATTCTTCATTGGAAATCTTTTCTAAAGCCTTTTTCTGTAAAAGCTTTTGGTTTATATGAGAAAAGTTTTAAATAAAGCAAGATTAGTTTTGTGTCACAATTATTTCATTAAGAATTAATTTGAAAAAAAAGCTTTTTAGATTGAGATTTTTATGTTTTCTTTAAGCATTAATTTACAAAAGCTTTTAAGGTTTATATGGAAATCTTTATAAGTTTTTTTCTGATAAAGCAGAGCTTTAATTCACTAAAGCCGAAATTTAAAGTCTTTATAAACATTTCAAAGTTGTTGGAAGGGTTTTTTTCTAAAAAAGCTTAAAATTAATGTGAGAAAAGTTATAAATAAAGCAAAATTAGTTATATGTTGAAATTCTTTACTTAAATAGTGATCTACAATATTAAGAGAAAGCTTTAAAGCTTAACATTGAAGTTTTATAAATTTTCAAAAGGTGTTGGTAGCTTTTTTCAAACTTAAGATTTATATGAGAAAAGTTTTAAATACATAGTTGCAAACTTTATTAGAACCGTAAAAGTTTTCGCAAGTCTAGGTAACCGATTTAAGCTTTTCGACCATTATGTATACATATTGATATAAAATGTATTCAAATTACAACTACAACATATTTTGTATAACCAAGCTATTTTAATAACTTTTAAAAGCGTTTTCTTTAGGCGTGTTGATGATCTCATTCAAATATCATAAATAATCAAATTAAAAAGCTCTTTTTTCGCCAAACAAATTGACAACTTTTCAAAAATAAAATCACAATGAATACAACAAAAAATTAAAGAGAAAAAAACACTACAAATTTGTATTTATCAGTCGTGACCTCAACTTTTTAAGTTTTAGTTTTTTTTTACGACATTTTGACAATAAAAAAATATATATATGAAAAAAAGCTTATGCACTCGCCTTAACTGCGATACGATATATGGTTGAAGGTATGAAATGTTTGTAGAATATGTTGCTGCATTAGTGTTATATGAACTTGGCTTATATGTGTGATTTGTTGTGCGATTTCACACAAATTTGTTGCATTATTGTTTTCGCGCAACCTTTAGTTTTTTTTGAATACTTTTTAGCTTTTAGTGTTATATGGTGGGTTAACGTAAAAGTTGAAGCTGATTATTGTTTGAAAATTGGAGGATAACAATGCAGAAACAGAAATAATATTAAAACAAAAAGATAGAGTGCAGGGTTGGGAAGGTGGTGTGTTATGGTGTAAAGAAACAAAAAAAAAAAAAAAACATTTGTATTGCAAGGAGTAGGAACGTTTTTTCCTGGCCATATTATCCCAACCAATAACAATTGTGTAGTAGGTTGAGAAGGTTGTTTGTTGTCGATGACGACTACAACAACAACAACAACGACGACGATGGGGTCGATTTTGCATTCCAACACATTTTGCTTATTTGTAAGATATTTATTGCCTTCGATTGTTTAACGATAAAATACAACACATACTTTTCTGTAAGCAGCATATTTACGTTTTTTCACTCTTTTCATTCTTTTATTTTTATTATTTCTTAAAGTTGCACAAAAAAAAGCTTTAGTTTATTTTTACGAATTTCTGTATTTCAAACAACAATAAGAGTAACGTAACAGAAATCTTTAAGTTGGGATAAGTAGGTTTAGTTATATATTTTTTTCGTTAAAAAAACTACTCAAAATCAGCTAAAGGAAATCTTTGTGTGAAAGATTTTTTAGGGTTGATATGAATGAAATGCAGGGTTTGTTAAATGGACTTATATAGAGTTGAAGCCAAAAAAACGGCCTAAAATTGCTTGTGTTGGTTGTTGCTTATTGGTGTTGTGCATTAAGTTAAAGGAAAAAAACAGCTGCATTTTAGGTTAGTACACTGGTAACACTCTCTGATAATCACAATGCGTGCTGTTTAACACATTCACTAAGGACGGTGGTCCTCTCGCCTTTAAAATGACGAACGAACAAAAAAAAAAAGCGGCAAAAAAAATTTTGTTGCTTCTGATGAAGGCTTTTTTCAGGGAAAATAATATAAAACAGAACTTTTATAGAGTAAATACTTTAAAATCTTATGTCTAGGTTCCCTTGATATTAAGTTTTTACTAGTCTATAATAGCGAGCTTTTAGCCAGTTTTTACTAGTCTATAGTAAGCTTTTAGCCAGCGAGCTTTGAGTTTATGTCATTCCAAAGCTTTTGATAAATATTTTAAGCTTTCAACTTGTTACCCTCTATAACAATGAGCTTTTGAACTTAATCCCACAGTTTTAAAGTTTATACAATCCTAATTATTTTGATAAATATTTTAAGCTTTTCTCTCCAACCAACTATAACAAAAAGCTTTTGAAAATCTTAAAAAAAACAGTTTTGCAGCTCTTCTCCTCTTCATTCCTTTAAACAACTGCCTTTAAACTCTGCCGTTTATTCATATTTAACAATTACAATGAATTTCATGCCATACTTTTGTGTTTAATTTCAGCTGCAATTGCTTGATGCCTGTTTGTTTAGTTTTTTTTGTTGTTGTTATTAACAACATTTTGGAATCGACAACAATCGTTGCCTGAAAGTCAGTGATTGTGGCTGATAAGAAACAGAGAAAAAAAATTGTTACTGCATGATTTCTTTTCAGTTATTTTGTTGTTAAAACACCATCATCATTTGTTTAGTAGTTTATGAGTTAAAAAATTATTTTATTTATTAAAAAAAAATAAATAAATTTATTTTGTAGAACAAATTTAATGAGTTATTTTAAAACATTTTGATTATCGCGAATATTCCTAGAATTTTAATATCAAACAAATAAAAATTTTCTTATAGAGAAATTGATTCTATAGGAAATGACTAGGGGCAACTTTCCTAAAGAAATTGACTCTAGACTAGAGTCACCTTTTCTATAGAAATTGACTCTAGACTAGAGTCAACTTTCCTATAGAAATTGTCTCTAGACTATAGTCAACTTTCCTATAGAAATTGACTCTAGACTAGAGTCAACTTTCCTATAGAAATTGACTGCGGACTAGAGTCGATTTTCTTTTGAAATTGAATCTAGAATAGAGTCAACTTTCTTATAGAAATTGACTCAAGACTAGAGCCAACTTTCCTATAGATATTGACTCTAGACTAGAGTCAACTTGCCTATAGAAATTGACTGTAGACTAGAGCCAACTTTCCTATAGAAATTGACTCTAGATTAGAGCCAAATTTCCTAAAGAAATTGACTCTAGACTAGAGTCAAATTTAGTAAAGAAATTGTCTCTAGAATAATGTCAACTTTCCTATAGAAATTGTATCTAGAGTAGAGTCAGCTTTCCTAGAGAAATGGACTCCAGATTAGAGTCAACTTTCTTATAGAAATTGACTCTAGACTAGAGCCAACTTTCTTATAGAAATTGACTCTAGATTAGAGCCAACTTTCCTATAGAAATTGACACTAGATTAGAGCCAACTTTCCTATAGAAATTGACTCTAGACTAGAGTCAACTTTCCTATAGAAATTGACTCTAGACTAGAGTCAACTTTCTTATAGAAATTGACTCTAGATTAGAGCCAACTTTCCTTTAGAAATTGACTCTAGATTAGAGCCAACTTTACTATAGAAATTGACTCTAGACTAGACTCAACTTTCCTATAGAAATTGACTCTAGACTAAACTCAACTTTCCTATAGAAATTGACTCTAGACTAGAGCCAATTTTTCCATAGAAATTAACTTTGGACTAGAGTCAACTTTCTTATAGAAATTGACTCTAGATTAGAGTCAACTTTCCTATAGAAATTGACTTTAGACTAGAGCCAACTTTCCTCTGGAAATATACTCTAGACTAGAGTCAACTTTCCTATAGAAATTGACTCTAGATTAGAGTCAACTTTCCTATAGAAATTGCCTCTAGACTAGAGTCAACTTTCCTGTAGAAATTGACTATAGACTAGAGTCAACTTTCCTATTGAAATTGACTCTAGACTAGAGTCAACTTTCCTATTGAAATTGACTCTATACTAGATTCATCTTTCCTATAGAAATTGACTTTAGACTAGAGTTAACTCTCCTATAGAAATTGACTCTAGTCTAGAGTCAACTTTCCTATAGAAATTGACTTTAGACTAGAGTCAACTTTCCTATAGAAATTGACTCTAGACTAGAGCCAGCTTTCCTATAGAAATTGACTTTAGACTAGAGTCAACTTTCCTATAGAAATTGACTCTAAACTAGAGTCAAGTTTCCTGTAGAAATTGACTCTAAACTAGAGTCAAGTTTCCTATAGAAATTGACTTTAGACTAGAGGCAACTTTTGTATAGAAATTTACTCTAGATTAAAGACAACTTTTGTATAAAACTTGACTCTAGATTAGAGTCAACTTTCCTATAGAAATTGACTCTAGAACTAGAATCAACTTTCCTATAAAAATTAACTCTAGACTTGAGCCAATTTTCCTATAAAAATTTACTATATACTTGAGCCTATATACCTATAGCCAACGTTGCATTAGATTGTAGGATGATTTTCTATAGAAAACTGTTCTAGCACGATTAAATTTAATCCTTTCAAACATTAAATATTAGCCTTATCATAAACCTTTTTACTAATGACCATCTTAAAACGTGAAAATGCTCAAAACAGAAAATATAAAAAAAATAAATCCTTTACCTTTTCCTCAGATAATCCTTCTAATAAATATCATATAAATTGCGTCAATATATAACGGATTTTATATTTCCAAAACATAAATTTATACAAAAAATTCATATTATTTCATAATTTCGTTTTGTTACCCAAAAAAAAACAAGGAAAAACGAGGATAAAAATGAGGAGTATGAAAAAAAATGTATAAAATATGGATTTTAACAACATAAAATTGCATTATAATATCGTCTGGTCGTCAAAGATAAGAAAATTTATCCAATGGTTTATATTACCCGTAAATACTCAAACTCTTCGTTTTCACTTAAAACGCATAAACCAACACACATACAGACATACATAGATGATATGCCATATATTGGACGTTTTTGAGTTCATAACTTACCACACTAAAGGCACTACTAGTTGGTGGCGGTGTTGGTGTTGGAGCAGAGAGTTTATATTCATGAGTAAGTAGAGATATCGATGGACCAACCAACCAAACAGTTAGCATTAGCTTAGTCAGGATATGTGGCCACAGTGTTTCATATTTTTATGACTCTGATGATGAGCATGATGACGATGATGTTGATGCCACAGTTTGCCTTGGAATGTGTGTGTGTGTTGCGTTGTTGTAAACTGTAAGAAGTGGTGAGTTAACAATACTATAAAACTTTTTTTGCTTTTGTGGCCCTAAGACCAAGTTTTTCCAACCAGCAGGCAAACAAACCAACATCGTCGTCGTCAGCATTATCATCAGCATCGCACACATCTATTTTTCTCTGTTTTACTTTCTTCGTTATTTTCTTCTTTCCTTTTTGGTGGTTTGTGTATAAAAGATTTCAAACATTTGATAAAGCATTTTTTGGCGAAAAAAGGATATTTTTCCTATTTTGTTTGTGTATTGGTTGGTGTGAGTAAACATTTATGAGTGGTAAGCAATGAAAGGATTAACTTTAAATATTTATTTTACTTTCCGTCTCTATGTGTACAACTTATTTATGACTTTTAAAAATGGGGGTTCAGGAGTAGTATAAAAGAGTTAGCCAGCAGTTTGGTTTGTCGAAGATATCTTTATGTTTATAAGCTCATATCCGGTATTTTATCGTTAATACTATTTGTAAAAATATTTAGAGTTTGAGCAACAAAACGAATGAAAGAAATGTTGTAGCATAAGTATGTAATTTATGTTAAAAATTTACGAGTTTATAAATTTTTTAATGGCTTCCCACCAGCCACTAAGCTTAAGAAATATGATTTTATAATGCTTATTAAGGGTTTCAGTAAAAGTAGTGTAGAGTAATATATTTTTGAAAAATTGTTGAAAATTAGAAAAAAAAATGTATAATTAATGTTCAGGGTTAAGGAAAAAGGAGGAAATTATACTTTGAAGTATTCGAAAGACAAGTGCAGGATAAAATGCAATCAACTAATAATATCAGGACATACGATTATAGGGTCTTGAGATAATAGTCATGGAAAATTGGTTGAACTAGAAAAGTATTTAGCATACCAGGATACAGAACAATATTTCCTATACAAGATAAAGAGTAACACAATACACAATACACCCAACTCTAGCTTTTTAGAAACATTTATCACAAACATATACATTTCCTTACTCCAAAAACCCTCACTAAGGATTTTCATTAAAATCCTCTTAACCAAATGTTTATTAAAGATAACGAATTCTTATTTTCCACAAAAAAATATACTAATCTATTTTCCCACAATATCAGCAGCAGCACACACACACACGCAACCATTAAAAACTCTGCTTATCACTGATAAATATAAATTAAAAATTAACAAAAAAAACACCCCTAACTCCCTAGACAGGATTTTAAATTATATGCATTTCATAGTTCTCAAATACATATATTTTTTTTCTCATCATTAATTTTGTAAATCATTTGACTTTTTCCACAACATTTTGTAAATCTATCAAATACTGACGTCTCTTGACACTGTCTTAATGTGATGTGATGATTGTGCTGATATACATTTTTGGTTGGTCGTACGTTTGGTTGTTGCTTTCTTTCTGGCTCTGTCCTTTATCACAGCTAAAGTGGGCGTTTTATAAAGTATGATGACAAAAAAAAAAAAAAAAAAAAAAAAAAAAAAAAGAACAGAGATATGAATATTAAGTGGGATCTTGAATATAAATTTAAAGAGGTGGTTGTTTGTGTGTAACAGACATCCCTTCTCCCTTTTTCTTTTGGGAAGTTTATCTTGGGTGTTAATGTTAAATCAAAAATTTGTAAGTTAGTTTGATGTGACAAATATTTTGTTTATTACAAATAATATTTGTGGAATTTGTATTGAAACTAAGGAGAGAATTACAATTAAAGCCACAGGCGACTCTAGACTCTAGTCTAGAGTCATCTTCTACAGAAAAGTTGACTACAATCTAGAGATAATTTCTATAGGAAAGTTGACCTTAGATTAAAGTCAATTTCTATAGAAAAGTTAACTCTAGTCTAGAGTCAATTTCTATAGGAAAGTTGACTCTAGTCTAGAGTTAATTTCTATAGGAAAGCTGATTCTAGTCTAGAGTAAATTTCTATAGGAAAGTTGACTCTAGACTAGAGTCAATTTCTAAAGGAAAGTTGACTCTAGACTTGAGTCAATTTCTATAGGAAAGTTGACTCTAGACTAGAGTCAATTTCTATAGGAAAGTTGACTCTAGACTAGAGTCAATTTCTATAGGAAAGTTGACTCTAGACTAGAGTCAATTTCTATAGGAAAGTTGACTCTAGACTGGAGTCAATTTCTATAGGAAAGTTGACTCTAGACTAGAGTCAATTTCTATAGGAAAGTTGACTCTAGACTAGAGTCAATTTCTATAGGAAAGTTGACTCTAGTCTAGAGTCAATTTCTATAGGAAAGTTGACTCTAGTCTAGAGTCAATTTCTATAGGAAAGTTGACTCTAGTCTAGAGTCAATTTCTATAGGAAAGTTGACTCTAGTCTAGAGTCAATTTCTATAGGAAAGTTGACTCTAGTCTAGAGTCAATTTCTATAGGAAAGTTGACTCTTGTCTAGAGTCAATTTCTATAGGAAAGTTGACTCTAGTCTAGAGTCAATTTCTATAGGAAAGTTGACTCTAGTCTAGAGTCAATTTCTATAGGAAAGTTGACTCTAGTCTAGAGTCAATTTCTATAGGAAAGTTGGCTCTCGTCTAGAGTAAATTTCTATAGGAAAGTTGACTCTAGTCTAGAGTAAATTTCTATAGGAAAGTTGACTCTAGTCTAGAGTTAATTTCTATAGGAAAGTTGACTCTAGTCTAGAGTTAATTTCTATAGGAAAGTTGACTCTAGTCTAGAGTTAATTTCTATAGGAAAGTTGACTCTAGTCTAGAGTTAATTTCTATAGGAAAGTTGACTCTAGTCTAGAGTTAATTTCTATAGGAAAGTTGACTCTAGTCTAGAGTTAATTTCTATAAGAAAGTTGACTTTAGTCTAGAGTCAATTTCTATAGGGAAGTTGACTCTAGTCTAGAGTCAATTTCTATAGGAAAGTTGACTCTAGTCTACAGTCAATTTCTATAGCAAAGTTGACTCTAGTCTAGAGTTAATTTCTATAGGAAAGTTGACTCTAATCGAGAGTCTATTTCTATAGGAAACTTGACTCTAGTCTAGAGTAAATTTCTATAAGAAAGTTGACTCTAGTCTAGAGTCAATTTCTTTTGGAAAGTTGACTTTATTCTAGAGTCAATTTTGTGTTTAGTCTAGAGTCAATTTCCATAGGAAAGTTGACTTTAGTCTAGAGTTAATTTCTATAGGAAAGTTGACTCTAATCTAGAGTCAATTTCTATAGTAAACTTGACTCTAGTCTAGTGGCAATTTCTACAGGAAAGTTGACTCTTGTAGTCGTCTGAACCGGTTTGAAATATAACATTGACGCTTGTGGTTTTCATTGTAATCGGTATTCATATTATAAGTTTGTAAATTATAACAACAAAATCTATCTATTATTGGGTGTTTTACAATATTATTATCTTTACAATAACAAAGAAATCTTCTGACACTTGTCAATTCAAAATTTTCTTGCTCAGATATTCTTTATTTCTATTTTGTAACTGCAACAGAAAATATGAATTTGTTACGATAGATAAGTGGACTTATACTTAAATATTGTTTAACTTTGTTTTTCTTATATTAAAAATATTCATATTTTTATTATTATTGCAACTAGTAGTAGTAGTATCTATCATGCAAACAAGAGATATGACTAGAATGTTTTTTTTTTTGTCTTATTTCTGAAAATATTCTTGGTATGAGAGTATTGATGATGTTGATGGTTTAGTTTAGTTTGTTTATTGTGGGGTGGTGTATAGAAATGGTTCATTCTAGTATTTATCTGTTACTCTATTTACGTTTGAATATCTGTTGGATTGTTTAACTGTCTATCTATTTGTTGGTTGGTTGGATGGTTTGTTTGTCAGTTTGCTGCTGTTGCTGTTGAACATTGCTCTTGTTGTGATACTATAACAAAAATAATAATAAAAACAACAACTACAGCAATAACAATGTATACGTTCGTTCGTTTGTTATCTTTAAAATTCATGAATGCTTTTCCTTATCTATAAAAACTGCATACTTGCAGATGCTTCTGTTGTGTTGTGATGTTTAATATTTATTTTTGTTGCTGCTGCTCTCTCTCCTCTCTAGGTCTTTAGTATTATTGCTGTTGTTGTTGTTGTTGCTGCTGGTGATGATGATAATGTTGTAATTTTGCTGTTTGTATTG
Source organism: Lucilia sericata (assembly GCF_015586225.1). NCBI lineage: Eukaryota > Metazoa > Arthropoda > Insecta > Diptera > Calliphoridae > Lucilia > Lucilia sericata. The sequence continues at coordinate 156,451 of NW_023994929.1, forward strand.
TGTATATTGTATCGAGTAGATTGCTACGATGACTACTACTTCTACTTCTTCTAACTGTTGGCGTTAGTGTTTGTTGTGTGTTTTATATGATGTTTTATAGATGTCTGTGTTATTGTTGTTGTTTTTCATGTTTACTATCATGGTCTATAAGTTTGGTAACACAACAGAGCAAAAAATCCAAAAAAAAAGTTTGTAGTTATCTCTTATTTTTCCATACACTTGCCTCCTCATGTTGCAACTAAGCTAAATTTAAATGCTATCAAATCATCAGGGACGTAGGAAGATTTGATAGCATTTCATTTCAGTTTTTTTGTTAATATTTAACACGAAATTTTTGGTATTAAATTGTAAAGTTATCTTTTTTTTTTGAAAAACATTTCTTATTAAGTTTGTTTTTCTTGAAATTATTAAAAAGAGTGTGGGGAAAAGATAAAATTAATCACAAAAAAATAAAATCTTGATTTAAAAAACAAGCCAAGTGTTACTAATTTTGTTTTGTAGAAAATTTATCATTTGAATTGATCTTGTGGGGAAATATTTATCTGAGTTTAAAAAATTTTTTTGGGGAAATAAAAGTTTTAAATATCATGATTTTAACTTTCTTAGAAAAAATCTAGTAAGTTTATTATAAATAATGAACTAGTACACAGAAAGAAAAATCTACACAAGAAGATCAATTTGTTCTTGAAAGGGTTTAAATTAGGGTTTCTCTACTTAACTAATCAGTACTTGAATCAAGTACATACCGGATTGATTTGAGCACGAAATTGTCAATTCTTTTATTAAGTTTAAGAAATTTTTTCCAAACGTCTATTTGTATTTTAATGTAACATATGAAAAATTTTAATAATCTAATATTTTCCCAAATATACGAATTTTAATTTTCTTTTCCCTTGTTAAAGTTCTTCGTGGAAAATTTGAGAATTCTAACTCTAATATTTTGCGAGACATGCAAATTTGTGTATTTAACTCATATAGGAGGTACCACGCCCCCTATTGCTAGTCCGCCAATTTAGCACCCAAATCTTAACATTGATGTCAAAGTTCTTCGTGCAAAATTTAGGTATTCTAGCCCAAATAGGTTCCGAGAAATAAGAATTTTTTATTTAATTAATATAAGAGGTGCCACGCCCCCTATTGCTAGTCCGGCCATTAACCCCCCCAAATTGTTCATATGGTTTTTAATATTGCCCGTGCAAAATTTAAGATTTCTAGCTCTGATGGTTTCCCAGTTATACGAATTATTGTATTTAATACAAGAGGGGATGCTCCGCCCCCTATTTCTAGTCCGCCCATTTTCTTTTAAACAATCATAATGAGTATCATTATGGCTCCGTTAGGATTATAACTGTTATGTTTTCTCAGATACTCTGATTTAATATTTTCTTTATATGGGAGATGCCACGCCCCCTACAGCCATTTCGACCATTTTGTCCTCAAATGCTCAAACGAATGTCAAAATTGCCCACATAAAATTTGAGGACTCTATCTATTGCAGTTTCTGAAATATGCTAATTTTAATATATATTTTGTTTGTGGGTGTGGCATCTCGCCTACTTTTTCTTTTTATAGAAAATCTTTAATTTCATAAAAAATTTTTCAGAAAAATTCTCTTTATATAGAAAAATATAATATCTCTTTTTATATAAATTGTTTATAACATTTTTTTTTTTCATAGAAAATTTTCCTGAAAAATTCTCATTTTAAAGAAAATGCTCCGAAATTATCTCTTTATATAGAACATTTTCTAAGAATTTCTCTTTTTTTATGGAAAATTTTCAAAAAAAAATCTCTTTTGTTGGAAAATTTTCTAAAAATTTTTCTTTTTATAAAAATATTTTCGTAAAATTTCTCTTTCTATAGAAAATTTTTCGAAAAATTTTTTGATATTTTCTCTTTTTATAGAAAAATATTCTGAAATTTTCTTTTTATAAAAAAAATTCTTCGAAATTTTTTCTCTTTTTTTGCAGAAAATTAAATATTTCTCTTTTATAAAGAATTTTCATAGAAATTCTCTTTTTATACAGAATTTATATAAAGAAATTTCTATTTTAATAGAAAATTTTGACAATATGCAGAAAAATATATCTTTTAAAGATTTCTGTTATAGAAAACTTTTGAAAAATTCTCACTTTAATATAACATTTTCCCAAAATTTCTCTTTTTATAGAAATTATTTGGAAAATTCTCTCTTTTTATAGAAAAGTTTTGAAAATTCTCTCTTTTTTTTTAAAAAATAATTTTTTCCTACAACATTTTTTTAATTTCTTCAGAAATAGTTCTTGAGGCGATTTAATGTCAACTTTGAACCCATGTCTTGAGCTTTACTTCCATAGGACCCATTAAAACATCATGTTTTTAGTTTTATTTCCTGCTGACCTCAACTGCATTGCAAAATAACTCCCTTTTTTTATTAGATTACATTATCTTTTACGTCTCCCCCTTAACTGCAACTACTCCCCCCCCTCTCTCTCTCTCTCTCTGTTATCAACCCTTTCTTTCTACTACAAGTCAATTAAATTTTTGGTTTTTATGATAAAACAAAAAAAATATTATATAAAGATAAATGTTTGTAGATTTGTTTGAAAATATATAGCATATTCGACATGCTAGATAGATTCTTTTTGTCTAATGTTTTTCTATACGTATGTATGAATATAATTTTTATTTAAAAGTTTATCTGACTGTTGGTTGGTTATAAATTTTTATCGTTTTTGTTTCTGTTTTTTTTTTTTGGTTTTTAATGACATTCTAACTCTTATATTATAGATATTATATGAATATTTTTTTTTAGTTGTTATACGAATAAAGTTGTTTTAAAATAGCAGATACATAGATAGCTGAAATATTTTTTAAACACATGCTTACACTAACACTACTACTTTTAGAATAAGAACCACAATATTATGTATTTGTTACATAATTAATCATTTTGATATCTTTTAGATATAATTTTTTCTTTTTTTCGAATAAAAAATGTGCATGAAACACATCATTTATTTTGAAATGGTTAAGACGATAAGCAGCAACTATAACAAAGAATAAAAGAGAATTTAAATTTATTTTTTTTCTTTGAAGAAATTAGATAACAGTTTTGAAACTAAATATGTCTAATTCTGGGAAAAAAAGAGAGAATTAGAAAAAAATAAGGAAATTTATTCTTAATTGGAGAAATTTCTTAATTTCAAAGTTCCTCAAATGTTTTCTTAATAGTATTTTATACAACAAAAATTTATATCAATTTAGGTTTGAGACATTTTTGAAAATTCTAAGATTTGTGAAAAATTAATAAATTTGTTCTTTTTGTGTTATTAAGGCGATTTATTTGAATGATTATTTGGGCCCAGCTATCTATCTATCTATCTATCTATCTATCTATCTATCTATCTATCTATCTATCTATCTATCTATCTATCTATCTATCTATCTATCTATCTATCTATCTATCTATCTATCTATCTATCTATCTATCTATCTATCTATCTATCTATCTATCTATCTCTATCTATCTATCTATCTATCTATCTCTATCTATCTACTCTATCTATCTATATCTATCTATCTATCTATCTAATCTCTATCTATCTATCTATCTATCTATCTATCTATCTATCTATCTATCTATCTATCTATCTATCTATCTATCTATCTATCTATCTATCTATCTATCTACTATCTATCTATCTATCTATCTATCTAGCTATCTATCTATCTATCTATCTATATCTATCTATCTATCTATCTATCTATCTATCTATCTATCATCTATCTATCTATCTATCTATCTATCTATCTATATCTATCTATCTATCTATCTATATATCTATCTATCTATCTATCTATCTATCTATATCTATCTATCTATCTATCTATCTATCTATCTATCTATCTATCTATCTATCTATCTATCTATCTATCTATCTATCTATCTATCTATCTATCTATCTATCTATCTATCTATCTATCTATCTATCTATCTACCTATCTATCTATCTATCTATCTATCTATCTATCTATCTATCTATCTATCTATCTATCTATCTATCTATCTATCTATCTATCTATCTATCTATCTATCTATCTATCTATCTATCTATCTATCTATCTATCTATCTATCTATCTATCTATCTATCTATCTATCTATCTATCTATCTATCTATCTATCTATCTATCTATCTATCTATCTATCTATCTATCTATCTATCTATCTAATCTATCTATCTATCTATCTATCTATCTATCTATCTATCTATCTATCATCTATCTATCTATCTATCTAACTATCTATCTATCTATCTATCTATCTATCTATCTATCTATCTATCTATCTATCTATCTATCTATCTATCTATCTATCTATCTATCTATCTATCTATCTATCTATCCATTTATCTATTTATCTATAAAGTGTTTAAGATTTGTTTAGCGCTACTTAAAAAGGATTGTCTCCTGTCAAAATTTCAAATTAACCTTAATTCAAAACTTTTGACAGACACTGTTAATATTTATTTAATAATAAAAAAGCTATACACCACCATCTCTTATTAAAAAAAATTGTTAAAATACACTGTCAATAATTTGTTAATTTGTTTTGCCATATTTGGATATTTTTCGTGTTTTATCTAGATAAACATCTTTTTCAACCTTTTTTTCCTCTCCTCTGCTCTCTCTCTCTCTCTCTCTATGAAACTTTTTACATTTGAAATATTTTCTGATTCATCTTTTTATATGTTCACATTATTGATTCTAAACAAATAAATAAATAAATGTTGCCATTTATTTGTTGTTTGCTTGTGAATACAACTTTGTTTTAAACATTTTTTTTGTTCAACAAAAATTTCAATTCAATTCGTTGTACATTTACTGCGTGACCATACATGATCATACATAATTGGTTATTGTCATGTTGTCTCTTATTTGTTGTATATTTCCAATAAAACAACAACAACCACAAACTAATTGACATTTTGACAATATTTTTTTTGTTCGTATTTCTATTCATAGAGAAGTGACAGATCTTAAGGTTGTTGCCATCAATAAATTTCCAATACAAAATATGTCTACAACAAACAATATCAACAAGTCGAGATTAAATATAGTGAACAAAAACAAAAAAACAACAACACATTTTGTTAAGGAATTGAACAAAATGACCTCAGTAGTGGACAATTTATTATTAAAAGTATGGAGAAAAAAAAATTATCATGAAATTTTGTTAAAAAAACTAACATAAACTAATGAGACGCTAGAATGAAAATTTTATTATACAAAAGCGACACGCCTTTTTGATTAATTAAAAAAAAATTATCAAAACTTATGCGAAATTCTCTATATAGAAAAATTATCCAAACACTAGATAATTTAAAAATTTGTTCAAAATTTTTCACTTTTTTGTAGAGAATTTATGAAATTTTCCTGTTTTTATAGAAATTTTAAGGAAATTTCTCTTTGAATAGAAAATGTTCTTTTTATAGAAAATATTACTTTTTTGATATGTTTTATAGCAAAAATTGCTAAAATTTCTCTTTTAATAGAACATTTTTAACAATTTTCTTAAGATTTCCGGAAAACTAATAATTTTCATAAAATTTCTCTTTTTATAGAAAATTTGCGGAAAATTTCTGTTTTTTTTATAGAAAATTTGCGGAAAATTTATCTGTTTTATAATTTCTCTTTTCTATAGAAAATTTTCAGAAAATTTCTCTTTTCTATAGAAAATTTTCAAAAAATGTTTCTTTTCTATAGAAAATTTTCGGAAAATTTCTCTTTTTCATAGAAAATTTCTCTTTTTCATAGAAAATTTCTCTTTTTCATAGAAAATTTGCGGAAAATTAATTTTTTTATAGAAAATTTGCGGAAAATTTCTTTTTTTACAGAAAATTTGTCTTTTCTATAGAACATTTTCGGAAAATTTCTCTTCTCTATAGAACATTTTCGGAAAATTTCTCTTCTCTATAGAAAATTTTCGGAAAATTTCTCTTTTCTATAGAAAATTTTCGGAAAATTTCTCTTTTCTATAGAAAATTTTCGGAAAATTTCTCTTTTCTATAGAAAATTTTCGGAAAATTTCTCTTTTCTATAGAAAATTTTCGGAAAATTTCTCTTTTCTATAAAAAATTTCTCTTTTCTATAGAAAATTTTCTGTTTTATAGAAAATTTTCGGAAAATTTCTCTTTTCTATAAAAAATTTCTCTTTTCTATAGAAAATTTTCTGTTTTATAGAAAATTTTCGGAAAATTTCTCTTTTCTATAGAAAAATTTCGGAAAATTTCTCTGTTTTATAGAAAAATTTCGGAAAATTTCTCTGTTTTATAGAAAATTTTCTGTTTTGTAGAAAATTTATCTGTTTTATAGAATTTTTTTGGAAAATTTCTTTTTTCTATAGAAAATTTCTCTTTTCTATGGAAAATTTCTCTTTTCTATAGAAAATTAAAAAAAAAATCTCTTTTCTATAGAACATTTTTGGAAAAATTCTTTTTTCTATACAAAATTTTCGGAAAATGTATCCTTTCTTTGGAAAATTTTCGGAAAATTTATCCTTTTATTATAAAATTTCGAAAAATTTCTCCTTTTATAGAAAGTTTCGCAAAGTTTCTCTTTTTCATAGAATATTTTTGTAAAAATTCTCTTTTTATAGAAAATTAATAGAATAAATAGAGGAATATTTTTAAACACATTTAAAAAAACTCCTTTTTCAAGAGTCATAGAGTCTTTTAATTGAAAACTTTTCTTTTTTAATTTCATATAAAATCTATAAAGTCTCAATTAAGGGCGTTAATTTTTTTCTCCTCCGCCATTGCCCTTTTAAATATTAAAATATTATTTTACAAATCATCTTCTTGATATCTTTACAATCATTACGGAAATGAGTTTAGTTAAAAAAAAAACGAAGAAGCAAAAAAAGGGTGACATAAAACCCTTGTCACTTAATAAAAGAATTAAAACAAAATTGACACCATAAGTGGCACACACCACAGCTTTTTGTTGAAAACTCACTCAACAGCCGCTGCACAGCAGACAGTTAAACAAATGCACAGAGGGTGGTCGGTCAAACATTAATGCTATTTAAAAAGATAAGTTTATAAAAGTGAACAAAAAACTGTGATAATAATGAGTTGCAGTCCAGTAAAAAAAAAATATTTATTATTATGAACAAATCACACTCACAGCAAGTGACACAAAAAAATAGGAATGAATGAATGTTTTTCAAAAGATTAAAAATTTTATTGACATTTCGGGAGAGTTAGTTTGAGAAGAGTTAAGCTAAAATACATAAATACGTATTAACTTTGAAAATTTATAGTAACTAGGATAACAGGAGTGTGTGATGACATGCAGAGAACAGGACCAGGAAGTTGCAAGGATTATTATTTTGCAAATACAGGAAGATGTGTTGGCAGCACATTTTAAGGAGTTAAAAGTGATAAAAGGATTGTGTTCCCTTTTTTTTATGTGGCAGTTTTGCTTATCTCATTTTAAACACACTGAACATACACAGAGTTATAAACATTTTATAATGCATGTGTGTGGTCATAATATTAATAATAGTTAGTTTCTCTTTTAGTTCTTTTTTTATTAATAAAGTAAAAAAGGGGTTTGTGGTAAAAATATTTTGGTTGTTAAAAAAGGGATATATCTATCCTTTTTATTACTTTTCATAACTTGTTTTCTTTATAGATTAGTTTAATATTTTTATGATTAATAGAGTATAAAAGAAAACTTGTTACATACCTCGACTATCTACTGTCATGTCTTCTGTAGAATCTGAACAATCACCTGTGAGAGAAAAAAGAAAAATAATAGTTAGTTAGAAATTCCTTAAAACACAACAAAAATAGAAAATGTTTAGAAAACTTCTCTTTTTATAGAAACTTTTTGGAAAATTTCTCTTTTATAGAAAATTTTTGGAAAATGTCTCTTTTTTACAGAAAATTTCTCTTTTATATAGAAAATTTTCGGAATATTTCTCTTTTATATAGAAAATTTTCGGAAAATTCCTCTTTTATATAGAAAATTTTCGTAAAATTTCTCTTTTATATAGAAAATTTGCGGAAAATTTCTCTTTTATATAGAAAATTTGCGGAAAATTTCTCTTTTATATAGAAAATTTTAGGAAAATTTCTCTTTTATATAGAAAATTTTCGGAAAATTTCTCTTTTATATAGAAAATTTTCGGAAAATTTCTCTTTTTTATAGAAAATTTCACTTTTTTATAGAAAATTTTCGGAAAATTTCACTTTTTTACAGAAAATTTTCGGAAAATTTCTCTTTTTATAGAAAATTTTCGGAAAATTTCTCTTTTTTATAGAAAATTTTCGGAAATATTCTCTTTTCTATAGACAATTTTCGGAAAATTTCTCTTTTCTATAGACAATTTTCGGAAAATTTCTCTTTTCTATAGATAATTTTCGGAAAATTTCTCTTTTCTATAGATAATTTTCGGAAAATTTCTCTTTTCTATAGATAATTTTCGGAAAATTTCTCTTTTCTATAGACAATTTTCGGAAAATTTCTCTTTTATATAGAACATTTTCGGAAATTTTCTCTTTTATATAGAACATTTTCGGAAATTTTCTCTTTTATATGGAACATTTTCGGAAAATTTCTGTTTTATATAGAACATTTTCGGAAAATTTCTCTTTTATATAGAACATTTTCGGAAAATTTCTCTTTCATATAGAACATTTTTGGAAAATTTCTCTTTTATATAGAACATTTTCGGAAAATTTCTCTTTTAAATAGAACATTTTCGGAAAATTTCTCTTTTAAATAGAACACTTTCGGAAAATTTCTCTTTTATATAGAACATTTTCGGAAAATTTCTCTTTTATATAGAAACTTTTCGGAAAATTTCTCTTTATATAGAAACTTTTCGGAAAATTTCTCTTTTATATAGAAAATTTTCGGAAATTTTCTCTTTTCTACAGAAAATTTTCGGAAAATTTCTCTTTTTTATAGAAAATTTTCGGAAATTTCTCTTTTATATAGAACATTTTGGGAAAATTTCTCTTTTTATAGAACATTTTCGGAAAATTTCTCTTTTTTATAGAAAATTTCGGAAATTTTTCCATTTTTATAGATAATTTTCGTAAAATTTCCCTTTTTAATAGAAAACTTTTGGAAAATTTCTTTATCTTTTTATAGAAAATTTTTGGAAAATTTCTCTTTCTTATAGAAAATTTTCAGAAATTTTCTCTTTTATTGAAAAATTTCGGAAACTTTATCTTTTTATAGAAAATTTTTTAAAAATTTTTCTTTTCATAGAAAATTTCTCTTTTCTATAGAAAATTTTCGAAAAATTTTTCTTTTTTAAATTTTTCTATTTATTAAAATTATCTGTTTATAAAACATTTTAAGTAAATTCTCTTTTTGTAGATCAATTTTATTATATTTTAGTAATTTTTTTTTTTTTTTTTATTTAAAAAAAATTTCAAAAATTTCTTCTTTTATAAAAATTTTTCTTTTTAGAAAAAATTTAAAAAATTCTCTCTTTTAAAAAAATTTTAGAAAATTTCTAGAGAATTATTAGAATATTTCTTAAAAAAACCAAACAATATTTCCCTTCCGATAATGTAAAATACATCTTATGTTTATTATACATATGTACATACATGTGACAAATTAATAACAACAAAATTATACCCTCATTATAAAGTAATAACTTGAAGAACAGTACTTTTTTTGAAAAACTCTAATCATACTTGTTCTTTTTCCTTTCCCTAATTCTTATCATTTTTAACAAACTAATTAAATTTAAATTAAATTCCATTTAGTTAACAGAGTTTTTGGAGATTTACATTTATTTTTCTAATTACCCAGTAAAAACAGCGAAATAAGTAAACAAATAACAACAATCCTGAAAAGTACGCAAAAAAATAATTTTTAAACAAACGTGTCTAAGCTGGCTACCTGCATGTTTTTCGTGGCAGATTATAATAGAAAAGTAACAAAATATAAAAGGAAATGTATAACAAAAACAATACAACAGTAACAACACATACAAATGTATGTACTTGCAATTCTAAACCACCAGCTTGTTGGAAATGTATCTATGTATCTAGTGTAGTACAATCAGAAAAAAATATACATATAAACAAACTTTAAAATATAAAGGTAAAACAGTACACTACAAAGCAAAAGAATATGGACTCTTTGGGATTTTTATAGGCTTATTGCAATAACATGATAAGCCACAAGATTTCTATAGCATTTTTTAAAGTTAATTTTATTGCTTAAGAAATTTAGACTTCAGTTACAATAAAATTAGAAACTATTTTTTTGGATTTCTTATTTTGTGGCTTTTGAAATTTCAGCTTTAAGCCCTTTAATGCTATTTATTATAATTCCCGTGTATTTTTTGTTTAGTTTAGCAGTAATGCTTTCCCACTTCTTTTTAATTTCTTTGCTTTTTTTCTCATTTTTATTTCATGAACTACTCCAAATGTATGTATGAATTTATTTAAGCACTATGAAGGAAAAAAAAATGTAAGACTTGAATAATTCTTATCAATGTACTATCTATTTTGGATACATTCATTTATAAAAATACACAACACATTGCATACACACACACTCACTCAAACATTTTACACATACAAATAAGAAAGTCTGCAACAACTACTATAATTTCTGCTTAAAATGCAGTTATGTAAAATAGTGCATTCTTTGGGAAATTGCAATTATGAGAAACTATAAGCGAAAGTTTTGGAAGGCTTTGTAGAAGTTACCCAGCAAAACATGGTAAGGACTTGTACTTATCCAACAACTAACTTTTCCTTGACTACTGCATCCCGCCTAGGCCTAACTAATCTATCTATCTATCTATCTATCTATCTATCTATCTATCTATCTATCTATCTATCTATCTATCTATCTATCTATCTATCTATCTATCTATCTATCTATCTATCTATCTATCTATCTATCTATCTATCTATCTATCTATCTATCTATCTATCTATCTATCTATCTATCTATCTATCTATCTATCTATCTATCTATCTATCTATCTATCTATCTATCTATCTATCTATCTATCTATCTATCTATCTATCTATCTATCTATCTATCTATCTATCTATCTATCTATCTATCTATCTATCTATCTATCTATCTATCTATCTATCTATCTATCTATCTATCTATCTATCTATCTATCTATCTATCTATCTATCTATCTATCTATCTATCTATCTATCTATCTATCTATCTATCTATCTATCTATCTATCTATCTATCTATCTATCTATCTATCTATCTATCTATCTATCTATCTATCTATCTATCTATCTATCTATCTATCTATCTATCTATCTATCTATCTATCTATCTATCTATCTATCTATCTATCTATCTATCTATCTATCTATCTATCTATCTATCTATCTATCTATCTATCTATCTATCTATCTATCTATCTATCTATCTATCTATCTATCTATCTATCTATCTATCTATCTATCTATCTATCTATCTATCTATCTATCTATCTATCTATCTATCTATCTATCTATCTATCTATCTATCTATCTATCTATCTATCTATCTATCTTCTATCTATCTATCTATCCTATCTATCTATCTATCTATCTATCTATCTATCTATCTATCTATCTATCTATCTATCTATCTATCTATCTATCTATCTATCTATCTATCTATCTATCTATCTATCTATCTAGGGTAGGGACTACAAGACAGGTGAGGTTAAACATTCCAACAATTTATTTTAATATTGTTTTAATAGACATTGCAAGTTGTGACAAAGGCTTCCATGTCTTGGTACCTATTCTCTTCGTCTTTCTTGCTTCAGACGAATCCGATGCATTTTGTTTATGATGGTCTGGCCAGATTTCAGCAGCTCAAATTAGAATAGGAGCCTTTGTGTTCCAAACAATAACATTTTGGGTTATTGTCTAGGCAGTAGTTGCTTCATGCAAAATCGACTTTCAAGGTCTCTTGATTTCAATTCCTCTAATGGCAAATTTCCCTAATTTTAAATGAATCCTACAGCTCGCAAACTTTTTAAAATAGATTGAGTAGCTGCCAGTGATATAGTAGGCATACAATCAGGCCTCTAAACATTTTTCACTGACCTGAAAGATCTTATGAAAATGTTTTAAAGCGGAATTTTTTGGAATTTTAAAGGCCCTTTAGAATAATGAAAAAAATCTACAAGGAAATTGTAATGTAAACTAAAATGTTGTTTAATTAAAACACTCCTTTATATCCCTGCTAAACGATGTATGTTTTTATTCACGTCTGTAGTTGTATCTGTGTGTTTTAAAGAAAAGGCCATCATAATATTCGTACGTTTTACTGTATGATTGTTGTTGCTGCTATTGTTGTTATACTGATATCTAAAATCTAAAACAAACCGAGAAAAATATAATAAAAGGAATTCTGCGGATTGTTGTTATTATTGTTATTATAATTCCTTGAAGTGGTCATATCAGTAAAATATAATCATCAAAACTAACAAACACACACACTCACTCATACACACAGGCAGACAGACTTACGGATGGACGGACAAAAAGACAGACAATCATACAGATATTTATACACTTATTTTTTTTATAGACAGACGGACCAAACAAATTCAACTACTACTCTCTTTGTGACTCTTGTCCATATGCAAACAACAACTAAATATTTAAAGAAACAAAAATTAAAATAACTGAAACTTAAAAAAATGCAACCAGATGATGATTTTGTAGAATTGAAAAAAACAACAACAAATAACAATGAAATAAAAAGTAAAGTTAATAATAACCACAAACATCACTATATACATAAATACATTCATATATCAAAAATCTTGTAAAGGAATGAAAAATTGTAGGTCTGTACTTATGATGACGATGAAAATGATGATGATGATTGCTTATAAAAGATACATTCTTTTGAGATTTTTTTTTGGTAGTGATAATCATACAGTGTCTCTCATAAGTATTCGAATTTAGGTAAACTATGAAAAGAAACCAAATTTAATAATATATTTTGTGTGGAAAATAAATAAATAAATTTGTTATATTGTCTAGATAGTCCTTAGTTTTGATATCACGCCCCTTAAAACTTGAAAACTTTACATTTACTTAAATTAGTTGTGCTTTTTTAAAAAAGTCCATGAAACTACTTCACAAAAGTATGCGAATTTTCCTGTATTTCATATTTGATCATATTATACGATACACAAATTTTAGAATCGCATGGTTTTATGCTTAATATTGTTTTAAGGGGTTACTATCAACCGCATGGATATATTTTTGACCCATTTGGTCCACAATTTTGGGGGATTTGTACCCTCTTTTCATGTAATATCATTAAAATGGTGATTTTTGGCTATATTTGTAATGTTTTTACCCTTTTTCCAGAGATAAAACCAAAATTTAATGTTGGAATTTAATAGAACCCATAGGGTATCCAAAAATAATATTTTTTGTTATAAGGATCTGTACTTAAACGTTCCAAGATGTATTTTTGGTATCGTTTTTCAGTTTCTAATTGAATTATCTGGATCATAAGTCCCTTTTCGTACCTCTAGGGACGATATTTTTCGACAAAGTTGTCTAGTGTATATTCATGTACATATTGGCACTAATGTATTTTAAATTTTCAATATATTAAAGCGGTATACATCCCCAAAACATGTCTTAACAAAACGTCATCCTATATAGTAAAATTCAGTTTTTACTACTCGTAACTTTCACGCTTATGTTGCCCGTTACAATAACACTGTAAGTCCTAAATTTTGGTTTTAATTTGATCATAGTAAATAATATTTAAACACATATCAACATTTTTCATGTGATCATAATGATATCGTGCCATGCAGCATGGAGGCCATTGGTATATAAAAATAATGATTTTACTATTTTGAATGGTGCTTCTTCGAGGCATGTTTTGGAGTTGTACACTTCCACAACACTTTGAAAACTTAAAATGTATAAAAGCTGATATCTAAAAGAATATATACCAGAAAACTTTCCTCGAAAATAGTTGATCCTAGTATTATAAAAATGGACTTAAGTTCCAATATATTGAATTAGCGACAGAAGAATGATCCGAATAATTTATCTTGGAACGTTTAAATACAGATTCTTGTAACAAAAAATATTATTTTTAGATACCCCAAGGGGTCTTTTAAGTCCCAATATCAAATTTTTGTTTTATCTCTGGAAAAAAAGAGAAAAATTACAATTATGGCCAAAAATCGCCATTTTAATGATATTACATGAAAAGAGGGTACAAATTCCCCAAAATTGTGGACCAAATGGGCCAAAAATATATCCTTTCCGTGGATAGTAACCCCTTAAAACAATATTACGCATAAAAACCATTCGATTCTAAAATTTGTGTTGCGTATAATATGATCAAATATGAAATACAGGAAAAATTCGTATACTTTTGTGAGGCAATTTCATGGACTTTTTTTTAAAAAGCACAATTAATTTAAGTCAATGCAAATTTTTCAAATTTTAAAAAGCGTGATATCAAACATAAGGACTATCTAGACAATATAACAAATTAATTTATTTATTTTGCACACAAAATATATTATTAAATTTGGTTTCTTTTTATTGTTTACCCAATTCGAATAATTATGAGAGACACTGTATATTGAAAAAAATTAAGAATGAAATATAAAACACCATTTTAACATTCTTTTGTTCGAAATTTGAATTCGAAAACAATTGAACTGCTTTAAGGCATTTGACAGATCTTATTGTTTCACTAATATTGTGGAAAAGAAAGGAGTTTTTCATTATTATAAATTTGTATAACATAATTTGAAAGCTTTTGAAATATTAATGTTGTTATTGAAATCGGATCAAATATGAAGCGAAACTTGTTCAATATCAAAGCGGAGTATTGTCCAGCAAAAACTTTCATGATCAAGTATGGGGTTAAATATTGAAATTAACAATCGTATACATCTTCTTAAGCTTTACGTCGAAGAAGGCTAGGACTACTAGATTTTAGACTAGACTATAGACAAGACTATAGACTAGACTATCAACAAGACTATAGACTAGACTATAAACACGATTATAGACGAGACTATAGACTAGACTGTATACTAGACTGTAGACTAGACAATAGACTAAATTAACAATCGTATGAATAAAACTTATACATCTTTTTAAGCTTGACGGCGAAAAAGGCTAAGACTACCCCATATACTAGACTGTTGACTAGACTATGGGCTAGACTGTAGATTAAACTATATACTCGACTGTATACTAGATTATAGACTAGACTAGAGACTAGACTATAGACTAGACTACAGACTAGACTATAGACTAGACTCTAGACTAGACTATAGACTAGACTATAGACCAGACTATAGACTAGACTATAGACCAGACTATAGACTAGACTATAGACTAGACTAGACTATAGATTAGACTAGACTAGACTATAGACTAGACTATACTAGACTATAGACTAGACTATAGACTAGACTATAGACTAGACTAGACTATAGACTAGACTAGACTAGACTATAGACTAGACTATAGACTAGACTAGACTATAGACTAGACTAGACTAGACTATAGACTAGACTAGACTATAGACTAGACTATAGACTAGACTATAGACTAGACTATAGACTAGACTATAGACTATAGACTAGACTAGACTATAGACTAGATTAGACTAGACTATAGACTAGACTATAGACTAGACTATAGACTAGACTATAGACTAGACTATAGACTAGACTATAGACTAGACTATAGACTAGACTATAGACTAGACTATAGACTAGACTATAGACTAGACTATAGAATAGACTATAGACTAGACTATAGACTAGACTATAAACTAGACTGCAGACTAGACTATAGATTAGACTGTAGACTAGACTATAGACTAGACTGTAGACTAGACTATAGACTAGACTATAGACTAGACTATAGACTAGACTATAGACTAGACTATAGACTAGACTATAGACTAGACTATAGACTAGACTATAGACTAGACTATAGACTAGACCATAGACTAGACTATAGACTAGACTATAGACTAGACTATAGACTAGACTATAGACTAGACTATAGACTAGACTATAGACTAGACTATAGACTATACTATAGACTAGACTAGACTATAGACTAGACTATGGACTAGACTATGGACTAGACTATAGACTAGACTATAGAGTAGACTATAAACTGGACTATAGACTAGACTATAAACTAGACTATAGACTAGACTATAGAGTAGACTAGACTATAAACTAGACTATAGACTAGACTATAGAGTAGACTAGACTATAGACTAGACTATAGACTAGACTAGACTAGACTATAGACTAGACTATAGACTAGACTATAGACTAGACTATAGACTAGACTATAGACTAGACTATAGACTAGACTATAGACTAGACTATAGACTAGACTATAGACTAGACTATAGACTAGACTATAGACTAGACTATAGACTAGACTATAGACTAGACTAGACTATAGACTAGACTAGACTATAGACTAGACTAGACTATAGACTAGACTAGACTATAGACTAGACTATAGACTAGACTATAGACTAGACTATAGGCTAGACTATAGACTAGACTATAGACTAGACTATAGACTAGACTATAGACTAGACTATAGACTAGACTATAGACTAGACTATAGACTAGACTATAGACTAGACTATAGACTAGACTATAGACTAGACTATAGACTAGACTATAGACTAGACTATAGACTAGACTATAGACTAGACTATAGACTAGACTATAGACTAGACTATAGACTAGACTATAGACTAGACTATAGACTAGACTATAGACTAGACTATAGACTAGACTATAGACTAGACTATAGACTAGACTATAGACTAGACTATAGACTAGACTATAGACTAGACTATAGACTAGACTATAGACTAGACTATAGACTAGACTATAGACTAGACTATAGACTAGACCTATAGACTAGACTATAGACTAGACTATAGACTAGACTATAGACGAGACTATAGACTAACTATAGACTAGACTATAGACTAGACTATAGACTAGACTAGACTGTAGACTAGACTATAGACTAGACTATAGACTAGACTATAGACTAGACTATAGACTAGACTATAGACTAGACTATAGACTAGACTATAGACTAAGAAACGATAGACTAGACTATAGACTAGACTATAGACTAGACTATAGACTATACTATAGACTACTATATACTAGACTATAGACTAGACTATAGACTAGACTAGAACTAGACTAGACTATAGACTAGACTATAGACCTAGACTATAGACTAGACTATAGACTAGACTATAGACTAGACTATAGACTAGACTATAGACTAGACTATAGACTAGACTATAGACTAGACTATAGACTAGACTATAGACTAGACTATAGACTAGACTATAGACTAGACTATAGACTAGACTATAGACTAGACTATAGACTAGACTATAGACTAGACTATAGACTAGACTATAGACTAGACTATAGACTAGACTATAGACTAGACTATAGAATAGACTAGACTATAGAATAGACTAGACTATAGAATAGACTAGACTATAGAATAGACTAGACTATAGAATAGACTAGACTATAGGCTAGACTAGACTATAGAATAGACTAGATTATAGACTATACTATAGACCACACTATAGACTAGACTATAGACAAGTTCCGAACTATCCATCAAACCTACTACTTAGGTTTATTCCTATCCACCGACTGCCCTGGTGATTAACATATGATTGTCCTACGACGAAGTCAATCGTAACTACACAGATTACGAAAAGACAGTCAGAAAGCTTGGATTAGGAGTCAATATTTTTGCTTAAGTTTATTTTCTAAAGTGTCCACTTTCTATATCAGCTCTCGCGGGATACTGAAGTAACGACTATCTTCACTCAAATTTACATTCGCGACGAAAGACGATTAGAGCCAAACAGGTTAGACGTTAGCGAAAGTGACTGCTTATAATCGGATGCATTAACTCTTTTTCGAAATATTGGAAATTTCGATCATTACCTCATCTTTATTCATATTCCAACTTTTATTGCTTGAATTAAACACTAGATTTGTTTAAACAAATCAAATTTTAAGATCTCATTAGCAACAAAAAAAACTTCGAGAGATTCTAAACCACAAAAACCGGAACATAGTACTTCCAACATTTCAATCACACATTCCAATTCGTGAGAAATAAAATAAACTCATTAATACAAAATTGTGATTCAGAAATGTCAAAACAAATTTGAGAACATTTCTAGAAGTATTTTCTAAATCGATGGAAATGTTATTTTTTAAAATTTTTATAAAAATTTTAATTTTGATAATTCCAAAAGTCCTCAAACTAAACATCCTTATAGCTAAACCGGAGTTTATTTTCAAATTCTTTTCTTTCATAGACACAGAGAGGGAGAGAGAGAGAGTTAAGTCTTACTTGTTTTTTTTAAATAATTTCTATAAGAAATTTATAAATAATCCAAATTTTTTATAAAGTAATCCTTTTTTGTATAATCCAATAGTAATTTTGGTTTGTTTTTGTAAAAATAATCCACAATTTAGTTAATTACCAAACATATTTTGCAGCAAAAAACAGCTGTTTAGTGTTATTAACCGGATGTCAGGTTTTACTAGATTTCTATAAAATTTTATTTTTATTTTCTATAATTTAAACACTTGCACTTTATTATTTTTCAGTTTTACTTTCTTTAACACTTAAAATATTTCTTATTATTTAAACACTAGGGGAATTTTTTTAATAATTTTTAAAATTTATAGTAACATAGTAAATAATATTAATTTACTATTTTGTTTTTTTTTATAATTTAATCTCTTTTTTAATTGTATAAATTCTTTTAAGAACGCGCGTTTTTCTTTAATTATTCATTGCGATTATATATTTCAAAACTATTTGGTTTTATTTCGTTTAAATAATTTCTTATTGTACTTGTTGTTGTCACTTTTATTATTATTTTTATTTTGTTTTATAAACATTTTACTATTTTTGTATATTTGTTGTTGTATAAATTAAATGTGCGTTTTGTTTATTATTATTACTTTTTTAATAATTTTTTTATATTAATTTCATACATTTGAAACACGTCTGACGTATATACGAACGACCCGTTTATGTTGCTTGTTTCGCGTTCTGTAATAAACTAAAAACCGAAAGAGCGTTAAGTAATGAATATTTTTTTTTGTTGAATTTCTGTTTTTGCTTTTGCTGCCAGATACAAAGATACGAATGAAACGAAGCGCATGTTGATTTTTGTTGTTGCTGTTGTTGGTTGGCTTTATAACAAACAGCTGATATTTTGTGATAATATGAGTGAGTGTATAAATACGAAATACAATCTTTATCTCTCCATACATGTTGATGTTTGCGATGGCTGGGCTGTCAGTGATGTCAACAATAATATTAACACGACGTGTTTGTTGCTGTTGGTGGTTAGTTTACTTACTTACTTACTTACTTACTTACTTACTTACTTACTTACTTACTTACTTACTTACTTACTTACTTACTTACTTACTTACTTACTTACTTACTTACTTACTTACTTACTTACTTACTTACTTACTTACTTACTTACTTACTTACTTACTTACTTACTTACTTACTTACTTACTTACTTACTTACTTACTTACTTACTTACTTACTTACTTACTTACTTACTTACTTACTTCTTACTTACTTACTTACTTACTTACTTACTTACTTACTTACTTACTTACTTACTTACTTACTTACTTACTTACTTACTTACTTACTTACTTACTTACTTACTTACTTACTTACTTACTTACTTACTTACTTACTTACTTACTTACTTACTTACTTACTTACTTACTTACTACTTACTTACTTACTTACTTACTTACTTACTTACTTACTTACTTACTTACTTACTTACTTACTTACTTACTTACTTACTTACTTACTTACTTACTTACTTACTTACTTACTTACTTACTTACTTACTTACTTACTTACTTACTTACTTACTTACTTACTTACTTACTTACTTACTTACTTACTTACTTACTTACTTACTTACTTACTTACTTACTTACTTACTTACTTACTTACTTACTTACTTACTTACTTACTTACTTACTTACTTACTTACTTACTTACTTACTTACTTACTTACTTACTTACTTACTTACTTACTTACTTACTTACTTACTTACTTACTTACTTACTTACTTACTTACTTACTTACTTACTTACTTACTTACTTACTTACTTACTTACTTACTTACTTACTTACTTACTTACTTACTTACTTACTTACTTACTTACTTACTTACTTACTTACTTACTTACTTACTTACTTACTTACTTACTTACTTACTTACTTACTTACTTACTTACTTACTTACTTACTTACTTACTTACTTACTTACTTACTTACTTACTTACTTACTTACTTACTTACTTACTTACTTACTTACTTACTTACTTACTTACTTACTTTACTTACTTACTTACTTACTTACTTACTTACTTCTTACTTACTTACTTACTTACTTACTTACTTACTTACTTACTTACTACTTACTTACTTACTTACTTACTTACTTACTTACTTACTTACTTACTTACTTACTTACTTACTTACTTACTTACTTACTCTGCGTTTTGTTACCAACAAAACATGTTCTAAAAAAACGCCAAAAATCTAATCTTACAACACAATTGACAACACTGCTATCCTGACTGACTCCTATGGTTGTATGAACTGTTGGTTGGTTGCATGGCATATCAGTTTAGAAACCCCAGACCAGTGGAAGTGGTGGTGTATCTGAGTTTTATTATTTTAAGTTAGTTTACGTCCCTCTGTGCCTGCATACACGATGATAACTACAAGTTTTACGTAAAAGACACAAATTGTATATAATAAAATTATCTTTATTTTAAAATTAAGTGTTTTTTTCTTCTTTTATGTATATATTTGTAGAAAATCAAATTGGCAGGACATGGAAATAAGGAGTTGTACAACAACAACTCAAATGATATCATGTTTCCTTAACAACCAACGTCATTCAGTCATTCATACATTTGCTTAGTTCTACAGTACTTAGAGGAGCTCCTCTACTTATTATTGTAATTTCCTTTTGTTCCACTACACAACAACCACACATTACCATACACACACATTTCTGCTCTCATATACGTATTTCTATACGTTTGGGAAACAACAAAACAAACAGCAACAACAACAGAAAGTATAAAATATACAAAAACTGATAAAGCACTGATAAGAAAAAGCAGCCCAAGTGTTAGATAACATCAATCCAAACACAAACACACACATACACAAACACTTCTGCCAACCTAAAGCAATGAACCAAACAAACGAACGTACGAACCAACCAACCAGCTAAAGCCAACCAACAATTAACAAACGTACCGGAGTTTTTAAACATTTTCATACATTCATTTTAGTTACAAAACTAGTAGTTAAAACGGATATAACTAAATTTTACACTCATACACTCTCAAATTTACTTATTCTAACACGGACTCTCTCATTTTCCTACAAAATAATTTTGCTTATTGCTTTTTGTCTAAACGTTTTGCTTAAAAACCAAAACAAAATAACAAAAATAAATATACAAATATTTCGTACGTTTGTCATATCGCAACATTTCAACATTTTGTGAGTTTTTGAATTGAGTCGATCTTTATAAAACTCACAATAATAACAATAACTACAACAAAAACACCAGCAAAACTAAACAATATACACAAAAATACAGACATTCTGACATACATATAAAATATAAACACAGATATACAACACAACAAACACATTCATACATACATTTAGTGTGCGGGAGCGCGATTTTATATTGTGATAAGAAAACTTACTAAGCAATATGGGTGTTTCCATAAAGATTGTCATGTGAGATTAGGAGAGTGTAGTTAATTTATAAGGTGTAGGAAAAATGTTTTAATCCTACTTTTTTATAAATATTTTATTAACTTTTGATAAATAGTCCACATAGTAGTCAAGCGACCTGCTTGTAGTCTATAGTCTAGACTATAGTGTTATCTATAGCCTAGTCTATAGTAAAGTATATAGTCTAGTCTGTAGTGTAGTCTACAGACTAGACTATATTCGTCTAGTCTATAGTCTAGTCAATAGTCTAGTCTATAATCTGGTCTATATTCTGGTCTATAGTCTAGTTCCTAGACTAGTTTCTAGTCTAGTCTATAGTCTAGTCCGTAGTCTAGTATATATCCTAGACTATAGTCTAGTATATATTCTAGTCTATAGTCTATCTATAGTCTAGTCTATAGTCTAGTCTATAGTCTAGTCTAGTCTATAGTCTAGTCTATAGTCTAGTCTATAGTCTAGTCTAGTCTAGTCTAGTCTAGTCTATAGTCTAGTCTATAGTGTAGTCTATAGTCTAGTCTATAGTCTAGTCTATAGTGTAGTCTATAGTGTAGTCTATAGTGTAGTCTATAGTGTAGTCTATAGTCTAGTCTATAGTCTAGTCTATAGTCTAGTCTATAGTCTAGTCTATAGTCTAGTCTATAGTCTAGTCTATAGTCTAGTCTAGTCTATAGTCTAGTCTATAGTCTATAGACTATAGTCTAGTCTAGTCTATAGTCTAGTCTATAGTCTAGTCTATAGTCTAGTCTATAGTCTAGTCTATGGTCTAGTCTATAGTCTAGTCTATAGTCTAGTCTAGTCTATAGTCTATTCTATAGTCTATTCTATAGTCTATTCTATAGTCTATTCTATAGTCTAGTCTATAGTCTAGTCTATAGTCTAGTCTGTAGTCTAGTCTATAGTCTAGTCTATAGTCTAGTCTATAGTCTAGTCTATAGTCTATTTTATAGTCTAGTCTATAGTCTAGTCTATCGTCTATTCTATAGTCTAGTCTATAGTCTAGTCTATAGTCTATTCTATAGTCTCTATAGTCTAGTCTATAGTCTAGTCTATAGTCTAGTCTATAGTCTAGTCTATAGTCTTGCCTATAGTCTAGTCTATAGTCTAGTCTATAGTCTAGTCTATAGTCAAGTCTATAGTCTAATCTATAGTCTAGTCTATAGTCTAGTCTATAGACTAGTCTATAGTCTAGTCTATAGTCTAGTCTAGTCTATAGTCTAGTCTATAGTCTAGTCTATAGTCTAGTCTATAGTCTAGTCTATAGTCTAGTCTATAGTCTAGTCTATAGTCTAGTCTATAGTCTAGTCTATAGTCTAGTCTATAGTCTAGTCTATAGTCTAGTCTATAGTCTAGTCTATAGTCTAGTCTATAGTCTAGCCTATAATGTAGCCTATGGTGTAGCCTATAGTGTAGCCTATATTCTAGTCTTTAGTCTAGCCTATAGTCTATTCTATACTCTAGTCTATAGTCTATTCTATAGTCTTGTCTATAGTCTAGTCCATAATCTAGTCCATAATCTAGTCTATAGTCTAGTGAAAGTGCTCCAGAGTTTTACAGTCCCCTCTACATGCTCTACATTTGTCTGAATCTGCACGTCCAATTTGGTATAGTTATGTGTCCCCCTCTGAAGGATGTACATGGCTAGATCGTCTTAGAATTTAATAAGGACCCATAATATATTGCCCTCTTGGCGGCAATAACTAATTCTAGTATTCGATCTAACTGCTGCTAAAATGAAATAAAACATACAACAAATCATACTTCCCACTTATCATTATTTTATAATCTCATGTCATTATTTTATGCAATCACCCATATCCATGATATATCCAAACATTGCCAGCTAATGGAATTCTGATTATTGCGTTGTGATAACACAGTTCTGTTTAATTGTATCTGTATCTTTCTCTCTAAACGAACACACAGATACATGTGCATGTAGATACATAGATACGTATACACTCTACGTAGTAAGTTTTGTGCTGACTAACAATTTTGTATATTAGTAGTAGGAATATATGCACAGATATTCAGATACACACACACAAACATATATACTTAACATTCATATAGATTTAAGATATCACCCCACACACTAAAATATATTTAGACTAGATGGGTTTTTGTGTAATTTTATCATCATCCTTTGATCAAACATTTTTTTTACTATATAGCAGCAGTATTGCTGCTGATGTTGTTGTTCTTGTTGTTTTTGTTTCTGTTGAACTGATAGTACTATATCGTAAGTACGAGAGTTTGCAGTAGATGACGGACTTATAAACTGACTGACTGCTTGGCTCGCTGAGTGAGTAAGTGAATGAGTAGTATGCGAGTTGGTTGGAAGACTGAACAAAATTTCTTATCAGTAATTTTTTTCGTTTTTTTTTACATTTCCACATAGACATTTTTTTCGTATATTTTTGCCTTTAAGTAAGAAAAATAACTTGGACCCGATATCTTGACTTAAAATCTTTTTTGTTTTTTTTTGCTCGTTGCTTTCGTTTTTTATCTTAATCTCTTTTTTGTTTTGTTTGAGTATGAATATTATTTTATTGGTGCGGAGAAGTGGGTAGTAAATAAAAGTAACTAAAAGTAAGAGAATTTTATTTTTGTTTGACAGAGAGAGAGAGAGAGTGAGTATCTGTAATTTGTTTGTAAGTGAGTGTAATTAATATTGAATTTGTATACAAGTGTGTGTTGTAATGTTTTGTAAATTCTCCTTAAATTTTGTTGGTTTTTCCCACATGTCTTACGTATGTGCATTAAGAATAAACATCTGTGTGTTGGTTGCTATGTTGCGCCTGCGTTTAAAATTGGCATTTCCGTTTATCCACCTCTAATTATATATGGACGAGAAGAAAATTTCCAATAGACCAATTTCATATCTTGAAAGATTTGATGAATTTGTGTTAAATTTAATAGATTTTTGTGAATTTTTTAAAACTGTAAGATTTTCTAAATCGAAATTTTTTGAAATACATTTCCTTAAAAAAATAGATATTAACTGTCATACACAAATATTTTATAGAGAAAAACCTTTTATGAGATATTAAAACTCTTACAACTTTCTAAAGACAAAACTGTTATACACAAGTTTCGGCAAATATTTTTTATGCACAATTTTTCTATAGAAAAAAGATATACAAATTTCTATTAAACAATTGTTGTATACACATTTTTCGATAGAACATTTCTTTGTGAATTTTTTAAAACTGTAAGATTTTCTAAATCGAAATTTTTTGAAATACATTTCCTTAAAAAAATGGATATTAACTGTCATACACAAATATTTTATAGAGAAAAACCTTTTATGAGATATTAAAACTTTCTATAGAAAAAAGATATACAAATTTCTATTAAACAATTGTTGTATACACATTTTTCGATAGAACATTTCTTTGTGAATTTTTAAAACTGTAAGATTTTCTAAATCGAAATTTTTTGAAATACATTTCCTTAAAAAAATAGATATTAACTGTCATACACAAATATTTTATAGAGAAAAACCTTTTATGAGATATTAGAACTCTTACAACTTTCTAAAGACAAAACTGTTATACACAAGTTTCGGCAAATATTTTTTATGCACAATTTTTCTATAGAAAAAAGATATACAAATTTCTATCGATAGAACATTTCTATAGAAGAAACTGTTATACAATTCATTTTCGATAGAAAAATTGTTATACAAGATGATTTTATAAAAAGAAATTTTATACACAAATTTATCTGTAGAAAATAAATGTTATACAAAAAATTTTTCTATAGAAGAAAGTGTTATACCAAAAATTTTTCATAGAAGAAAGTGTTATACACAAATTTATCGGTAGAAAAGGTGTTGTACACAAATTTCCCAATAGAAAGTTTTATATGCAACATTTTCAGTAGAATATTTTTCTATAGAAAAAAGTGTTATACAAATGTTGAAAGGAAATTGCTATACAAATTATTTATAGGAAATATTTCTATATAAAAGTGTTATACAGAAATTTTTCTATAAAAAAGCCTTATACACAAATTTTTCTATAGAAAAAAGTGTTACACAGAAATTTTTCTATAGAAAAAAGTGTTATACAGAATTTTTTCTATAGAAAAAAAGTGTTATACAGAATTTTTTCTACAAAAAAATTTTTCTGCAGATGTGTATAACACTTTTTTCTATAGAAAAAACTGTAGAAAATGTTATACACAAAGTTTTTATATAGAAAAAAGTGTTATACAGAAATTTTTGTATAGAATAAGTGATATAGACAAATTTTTCCAGTGGTATACAGAAAAAAGTGTTATACAAAATTTTTTCTATAGAAAAAAGTGTTATACATAAATTTTTCTATAGAAAAAAGTGTTATACAGAATTTTTCTATAGAAAAAAGTGTTATACAGAATTTTTCTATAGAAAAAAGTGTTATACAGAATTTTTCTATAGAAAAAAGAGTTATAGACACATTTTTCTATAGAAGAAAATTTTATACACAAAATTTTCTATAGGAAAATGTGTTATACATTTTTTTATATAGGAAAAATTGTTAGACACAAATTTTTCTATAGAAGAAAATGTTACACACTAAATTTTTCTAAAGAAGAAAGTGTTATACACAAAGTTGTTCCATAAGAGAAAGTGTTATACACATTTTTTTCGGTAAATAAGTTGTTATACACAAATTATTCTATAGAAAAATGCGTTATAAATTTTTTGTATTTGGAAAAAAGTGTTATACACGAATTTTTCTGTAAAAGATTATTATACACAAATTTTTCTTATTTCTATAGAAAAAAACTATTTTTCCAAAAGTGATTATAAAACTATTCAATTATCTAATAGGATTTTGTGTCTAAAATTTTAAATATTCCTTTGCCCTCCAGAATTTTGACCTCAATATTTACAACATCTCTCTAAAACAGCATAAAACAAACAACCCTTTTATTTATAATAGTGTTTTTTTTTTCTAAACATTTAAACTAAATGGTCATGTACGAAAAGAAACTGTTCTAAAGTCATTAACATTATATGTAATAGACAAATAAATCCATAATTTAACAAGGGCACAAACAAACTCCGTAAAACGCCATAGCAATGTAATGAAAAAAAGCACCAACCAACTAACTCGAAAATAAAGACCATAAAACTGAAAAGTAAATTAATAAATACAAAGTGAAAACCAAATTTACATAGACGCGCCGTTAACCTAGTGATAATGACAGCGACGGCGGCAACACTTGATTGTTGTATTTCTGTTGTTGTTACTAAATATTGTTGTTTTTGTGTATAATTTACACTTAAACAACAACTACCGGTGTTTTAATTTTTTGTTGTTGTTTCTTGTTTGTTGGCCTGTTGTGTTTAACAACAAAGTAACCACCATTAAAAACAGCAGGAAAATTATACGTTTTTTATATATAATAAACACCTTAAGTCTACAAGAAAAACAGGCAGGCAGTCGTAAACTCACACAAACACACACACACATTTTCAGACTAGTGTTCTTAATATGTTTTAAGGATTGGATTAAGTTAAAAAGTGATAATAAGACTTGTTAGAATTATTCAAGATCTTACTGTCAACTTGTGAACGAAATTTCATAACTTAAGTAATAGTTTGGCAGGATCAATATTTCAGAGATTCAATACATTTAATATAGGATTCATCAAAAACAGAATTGAAAAACGTCTGTGAATTCTTATGCAATTGGATAAAAACAAACTAACTCGACTTTATAAAGGAGATGACTACTATATAGACTTGACTATAGAATATAGACTAGACTATAGACTAGACTATAGACTAGACTATAAACTAGACTATAGACTAGACTATAGACTAGTCTATAGACTAGACTATAGACTAGACTATAGACTAGTCTATAGACTAGACTATAGACTAGGAACTATAGACTAGTCTATAGACTAGACTATAGACTAGACTATAGACTAGACTATAGACTAGACTATAGACTAGACTATAGACTAGACTATAGACTAGACTATAGACTAGACTATAGACTAGACTATAGACTAGACTATAGACTAGACTATAGACTAGACTATAGACTAGACTATAGACTAGACTATAGACTAGACTATAGACTAGACTATAGACTAGACTATAGACTAGACTATAGACTAGACTATAGACTAGACTATAGACTAGACTATAGACTAGACTATAGACTAGACTATAGACTAGACTATAGACTAGACTATAGACTAGACTATAGACTAGACTAGACTATAGACTAGACTATAGACTAGACTATAGACTAGACTATAGACTAGACTATAGACTAGACTATAGACTAGACTATAGACTAGACTATAGACTAGACTATAGACTAGACTATAGACTAGACTATAGACTAGACTATAGACTAGACTATAGACTAGACTATAGACTAGACTATAGACTAGACTATAGACTAGACTATAGACTAGACTATAGACTAGACTATAGACTAGACTATAGACTAGACTAGACTAGACTATACTAGACTATAGACTAGACTATAGACTAGACTATAGACTAGACTATAGACTAGACTATAGACTAGACTATAGACTAGACTATAGACTAGACTATAGACTAGACTATAGACTAGACTATAGACTAGACTATAGACTAGACTATAGACTAGACTATAGACTAGACTATAGACTAGACTATAGACTAGACTATAGACTAGACTATAGACTAGACTAGACTAGACTATAGACTAGACTATAGACTAGACTATAGACTAGACTATAGACTAGACTATAGACTAGACTATAGACTAGACTATAGACTAGACTATACTAGCTATAGACTAGACATAGAGACTAGACTATAGACTAGACTAGACTAGACTATAGACTAGACTATAGACTAGACTATAGACTAGACTATAGACTAGACTATAGACTAGACTATAGACTAGACTATAGACTAGACTATAGACTAGACTATAGACTAGACTATAGACTAGACTATAGACTAGACTATAGACTAGACTATAAGACTAGACTATAGACTAGACTATACTAGACTAGAGACTAGACTATAGACTAGACTATAGACTAGACTATAGACTAGACTATAGACTAGACTATACTAGACTATAGACTAGACTATAGACTAGACTATAGACTAGACTATAGACTAGACTATAGACTAGACTATAGACTAGACTATAGACTAGACTATAGACTAGACTATAGACTAGACTATAGACTAGACTATAGGCTAGACTATAGACTAGACTATAGACTAGACTATAGACTAGACTATAGACTAGACTATAGACTAGACTATAGACTAGACTATAGACTAGACTATAGACTAGACTATAGACTAGACTATAGACTAGACTATAGACTAGACTATAGACTAGACTATAGACTAGACTATAGACTAGACTATAAGACTAGACTAGACTATAGACTAGACTATAGACTAGACTAGACTAGACTAGACTATAGACTAGACTATAGACTAGACTATAGACTAGACTAGACTATAGACTAGACTATAGACTAGACTATAGACTAGACTATAGACTAGACTATAGACTAGACTATAGAGCAGACTATAGACTAGACTATAGAGCAGACTATAGGCTAGACTATAGACTAGACTAGACTAAAGACTAGACTATAGACTAGACTATAGACTAGACTAGACTAGACTATAGACTAGACTATAGACTAGACTATAGACTAGACTATAGACTAGACTATAGACTAGACTATAGACTAGACTATAGACTAGACTATAGACTAGACTATAGACTAGACTATAGACTAGACAGTAGACTAGACAATAGACTAGACAATAGACTAGACAATAGACTAGACAATAGACTAGATAATAGACTAGACAATAGACTAGACAATAGACTAGACAATAGACTAGACAATAGACTAGACAATACACTAGACAATACACTAAACAATAGACTATACAATAGACTAGACAATAGACTAGAAAATAGACTAAACTATAGACTAGACTAAAGACTAGACTAGACTATAGAGTAGTCTAGACTGAAGACCAGTTAAGTATTTTTAATCTTGAGTTATTATCCTAACACTAGTTTGGCTTGTCTTCGTCCATTAACTCACACATTCAAAAGTACATTATGGAAAACCGTCGGCTAAACTGAATAATAATTGACTGACTAAAAACATCACAACTAAGGGAGTGAATATTAAAGAAAAGACACAGGGGAGAGAACTGCCAAAAAAACAGTAGCTAATTTTGAAGTCATGTTATAAAAAACCAACGAATGAACAACAAAAAATAATTTACATTTTAATTTAAGTTGACTTTTAGTTTCCTTAACTTTTATAATTTTGTTGTTTTTTTTTTTTTTTTTTTAACTTTTTGTTTGCTTATTGTTGTTTTTATTAATGTTAAAACTCTAATCTTGCAATCAATCAAAATTATTTAAATTTTATTCATCTCTTTTTTGTATAATATTTAACACTAAACATCAAGTGAACTTATTTTGGCCAGTATTAGTACTTTTATATGGTATTCAAAAGTACTATATATGGTTTATGATGCTTCGTTGAATCTCGCTTTCATTAAAAATTTTGATGCGTATTTGCGATAAGCGTTTTTTTAGTATGTAATTATCGCCTATGAAAATGTGAGTGTTTTTTTTTTCTTACTTCGTCTCATTTTCGAAATTATTCATTTAATGTTGTTTTTGTATTATTTAAGTGAATTTAAGTGGTGGTTATTTAATATGAATGTTTTACGTATGTATAACGTACGAAATGTTACGTTGATCGTTATAAAACGAAAGGTTTATGGATTTACTAAAAGGGGTTCAAAATGATAGATGACTTTGATATGGGCAGAGTTAAGTTGGTAGAGAGATTAAGGCGACTGAAGGTATAAAAATGCATTTAACATAATATGAGATAGTTGTTTTTAATTTTCTCGCGAATTTGAGAGAATTTAATTCGATTTGAAATGAAATATAAAAGATTACTTTTGTTGGGTTAAATAACTACTTGCTTGAGTAAAAGGTTTAGAGAAATGTGTAACATGACGTCTCTGTACATAAATAAGGAATGCTAAAAGGATGATTGACTACTTGCTAGATTACTTCGGGACACTAAAGTGACAATAGACATTCGATACGCATTACAATTAGTACATTAATAGTTAGATCGTAGTAATTGGAACTAAAAGCGAATGATAGATTTCTAGCTCAACTGAATGAAATGTTCGGAAATAATAAATAATGTTTAAATTTCGTAAATTTAATCTAATTCGATTGAATATTTTGCTTTTTAGTCCTTGTAGCAACTAATTCTTTGTCTTAAATAACAATTGATAACTTTCTCTCGATAATAGTTTCCACTTCCGTTTTTCTAACAAATAAATGACTAATTTTTTTAAGGAAAAAGACACATAAATATAATTGACACAAAAATTGTCTCGTGTTCCTAATATAAAACGTCAGACATTTACTACAGACAAACACCTTACGTTAATGATTGGCTGATTGACTGTGTCTGACTTTTACAAAACAGCTAAATGGTTAACAAAAATGACGACCGACTACAAATACAAAAAAATTACCTAAATACTGAAAAAGGACCTTAACAAATTGTACGTAAAAAAGGAGCAAACAAATAAGAACAACAACAGCAAACAATCGAAAAAAAAAAAACGAAATGGAATCAGCAACAACAATAATAACAAGCAAACAAACAAAGATGACGACGACAAATATACAATTACGTGACATAAAGACTGACAGACAATCAATGAATTGTGATGATGATGATGATTTTTCAATGACTTCAGCAGCAAAACAATATAAGAAAACAAAAATGAAAGGAGAAAAGAGCCAGAAAATAAGTGGTGGCGGCTTTTTGCTGATTTTTGTTATTGGCAATAATGACAATGTTTCAGCTTCAGCTGATGACAAAAAAAAAGACGTAAGACGCGTCACTTTATGATGTTTAAAAGGTCCTTTTTTGAAAAATTTCAAAAGTCTGACAATGAACTAAATTTTCTGATAGTAGTGAAATAAATTTTGGACAGTATGGACTCAATATGGAACAAAATAATAAAACATTTTAATGATCATTAAAATTAGATTTTTCAAAATTCGACTTTTTACGAAAAGAAAAAGAATTTTCTAAAAAATTCTAAAGTTTCTTAAAATAATATTCTGCAAATTTTTCGATTACATACGATAGTTTTTAATTTGTATAAAATTTTCTATAAAATTCGCGAATTAAAAAGAATTTTCTCCAAAATTTTCAAATTATAAAGAAATGTTAGAATACGATTTAAACAGAATTTTAAATCGTTGGTATTTGTAACAATTTATAGAAAATTTTCATTAAATACAAAAAATTTCGATAAAATTCACGAATTATAAAGAATTTTCGCTATCATTCTCGAATTTTCAAGAAGTTTAGATGATATTCTCAAAATAAAAAGAATTTTCAATAAAATTCTCAATTATTAAAGATATTTAAAAAGAAACTCTGTTTAAATAGAAATTTTTTATAAAATTCTCGAATAATCAAGAATTTTAGATAAAATTAACAAGAAATTTTTAAAAAGTTTTTTTGTAGAAAACTTTCAATAGAATTTTCAATTTATATAAAATTCCTAATTTGAAGAATTTTCAATTGAATTATAAAATTATAGAGTATTTTTGAAATCCAATTCGCAATTTATAAAGAATTTTCAGGAATTTAAGACGAAATTTTAAAAATATAGAAGGTTTTCAATAAAATTCTCAATTATTAAGGAAATTTTAAGAAATGTCGCTTTCAATAGAAAAATTGTATAAAATTCTCGAATAATCAAGAATTTCGGATATAATTCTCGATTTACCTAGAATTTTTGAAAAAGTTCTTATTAGTAGATAAATTTTAATATAATTTGCGATAAAATTTTCAATTTATATAAAATTTTTAAAAATTTTATAAAGTATTTTTAGAAACAAATTCGCGATTTATAAAGAATTTTCGCTACAATTCCCGTATTTTCAAGATTTTTAAATTAAATTCTATAAATATAAAGAATTTTCAATAAAATTCTTTATTTTTAAGGAAATTTAAAATAAATCATAATTTGAATATAAAATTTCCTAAAATTCGCGAATAATCAAGAGTTTTAGTTAAAATTCTTAATTTATGAAGAATTTTTGAAGAAATTCTCATTTGTAGAAAATTTTCAATATGATTTGCGATAGAATTTTCAGTTTATATAAAATTTCTAATTTGAAGTAAAGTATTTTTTTAACAAAATTCGCGATTTATAAAGAATTTTCTTTACAAATTTTCAAGAATTTTACACGAAATTCTAAAACTATAGAGAGTTTTAATAAAATTCTTAATTCTTAAAGAAATTTAAAATAAATCTTAATTCAAATAGAAAATTTTATAAAATTCTCGAATAATCCAGAATTTTCGTTTAAATTCTCACTTTACCAAGAATTTTTAAAAAAAGTTTTTATTTGTAGAAAATTTTAAACAGAATTTGTGATACAATATCGAATTTATATAGAATTCTAAATTTATAAAACATTTCTAGAATAAAATTCGTGATTAATAAAGAATTTTCGCAACAATTCTCGAATTTTCAAAAATGTAAAATGAATTTCTAAAAATTTAAATAGTTTTCAATAAAATTCTCAATTATTAAAAAATCAAGAATTTTGGATTATATTCTCAATTTACTAAGAATTTTTCAAAAGTTTTTTTGATAAAGTTTGTAATGAAATTCCTAATTTTGTGTTTTCGATAAAAATCAGTATTCATAGAAAATTTCAGATAAAATTTTAGAGAATTTTTTATAAAATCTCGAATTTAAAAACAATTTTCGTTAACATTCCCTCTTTAAGAAAAATTCTCGATTAAATTCATTTGAAATTTTCTAATAATTCTGAACTTTTATCGAAAATACTCTATATATAGAAATTTCATATAGAAAATTTGTAAAATTATAGAAAAATTTTGTAGAAAATTTGTCGAAAATTCTTTTTTAAATCGTGAGTTTTATCACAAATATTCTTTAAAATAGAGAATTTTATCATAAATTCTCACAAATTAAAACTTTTTCAAAAAAAAAAATTTTTTAAGAAAAATTTCGAAAAAAAATCGTTCTTTATAGACAATTTTCAATAAAATTGAATCATTACAGGGAATTTTCATCAAAAGTTTCTCTTTATAGAGTATTTTCAATGAAATTCTATCTCCATGAGAATTTCGAAAAATTACGATATTTCCATTTCAATAAATTTCTCGATTTGTAGGCAAGAAATTTCGATTGATTCAATGATTCTCTAGAAGAAAATTCTCTATAGAGAATTTTTAATAAATCCTTAATTTGAATATGTTATAATAGAGTTATAATGTTAATGTTATATTCATATTGATGATGAAGAATAATGATGTTGATGATGATTATGATGACAATGTCGTTTAGGTGACATACAATCATAAGTGAGCAATTTTTGTCTGACTGTTTGTTGTTCATTCTTTTCATATGAGTTTTAGTAAAGTATTTTTTCTGTTTGCCATTTTTTTTTGCTGCTGTCATTCTTATTGATCAAGTGGATAACATTTTTTTTTTTCTTTATTGATGATGATGTAGTTGTTGTTGCTGTATGTGTTGATATAAGTAAGTGTTTTTCAAAAGTGTATCATATTGCTGTGTTTTTTCCTTTCTTTCTTCCAATGTTCAATGTATTTCAATGATTTTCTTTACATTGATTTTTTTGTTCCTTTTTTTTTTGCTGCTGCGCTGCATTCAATGAAACACTTTTTTCCTTCCTTATCTTAACCGGAAAAAGACTTCCCATAAAAAAGAGAAAATTAAGAGGAAGGTGCAATAAAAATTCATTTTACTTTTTTTTATATCGATTGTAGGGATATTTTTTGTTGTTGTGTTGCTGCTGGTGATGCACCATCTTAACTACTTTGTCTACCATAACAGCAGCAGCATCAACCACCACACACCAGGAAGCATTAATGTGTGTTGATAAGTTCTCTCTTTCTTTTTTGTTGTTGCTTTTTATATTTTTAAGATACGCTTTTCATATTCATTTTCAAGACGCGACAATTGAGTCAGTCATTCATTCAATTACTTGCAGCACTTGATTGTTGGTTATATGTAGAATGAAAGTGTATCTATTAAGTGAAATGATGATACCTTTTTATTTCAGATTCTTTTTATTTTCCAGTGTTTCAATATTTTTAAGTGGTTTTGCATTTTGTTAAGAAATATAAACGTTTCTTTAAAGGTAATATGAGTAAAAAAAGATAAAGATAATGTTAATGTTCATTTTTCTTTAGCGATAGGTTATCGGTCAAGAGTTTTTATTTTATATTATTTTTGTTCATAATAATTATCATATCGGAAGTAAGCAGAGAATCCGGTACTAATATGATTTATTTGCTGCCACCTGTAGTTTGGATTTTGAAAGAAATGAATCATCTCAATATAAAGTTTTAATCTAAATAGATAAAAAACTAGATTTTTATTTTTTCATTGAATATTCGTGTTTTATAAAAAAACATTTTTTGCAGAACATTTTGCAAAATTCTCGATTTATACTGAATTTTTTATGAAGTTCAACTTTTCTATAAGATTCGCGAATTATAAAGAATTTTCGCAAAATTTCTTATTATACAAAATTCTACATAAAATCTTCATTTATAAAGAAATATTAACAAAATTCTCTACTTAGACATAAATAAATTCCTAAAAAATGCTAAACAAAACATGAATTTAGATTAAAACTAAATTCATGATTTGTTCGCGAATTATAAAGGATTATCCATAAAATTCTTCATTTATAAAAAATATCAATATTATTTTCGATTAAAACATAAATTTCTATAAAATTTTCAATTAATTTAGAGATTATTCGTCAAAATTACAAATTTTTATATGAAATTTTCGATAATATTCTCAATTTATAAAAATTGTTGGATAAAATTCACGAATTATAAAGAATTTTCATTAAAATTATGGAATTTTCAAAATTTTTAATGAAATTCTAAAGTCTTTTCAAATTTTCAATTATTAAATATATAAGAAAAAATATCTCATTTTATATAGAAAATTCAAAAGAATTCTCGAATAATCAAGGAATTTAGTTTAAAATTCTTAATTTATCAGGAATTTTTGAAAAAGTTCTTATTTGTGGAAAAATTTCAATAGAATTTACGATAGAATTACCTGTTTGAGAAATTTTCCATAGAATTCTAAATTTATAAAGAATTTTCGATTTCGATAAAATTCAAGAATTTTAAATGAAATTCTTAGAAAATTCGTTAGAATTCTCGAATTATTAAGAATTTAAGTTAAAATTCTCAATTTATGAACAATTTTTTAAAATAATTTTTTTTGTGGTAATTTTAATAGAATTTGCAATAGAATTCCCGATTTGATGAATTTTCCATAGAATTATAAAGTATAGAGTATTTAGGAATCAAATTCGCGATTTATAAAGTATTTGGATAAATTATAGAATTTTCAATGAAATTCTAAGTCTTTTCAATAAAATTTTCAATTATTAAGAAATTTCAATGAAAATATCTCAATTTATATAGAAAAATTCAATAGAATTCTCGAATTTTAATTAAAATTCTCAATTTATCACGAATTTTTGAAAAGTTCTTATTTGTGGAAAAAAAATCAATAGGATTTGCGAATTTAAAAAAAATTTCAATAAAATTCTAAAATTTACAGAGAATTTTTTAATGAAATTTGCTATTAATAAAGAATTTGCGATAAAATTCTCGAATTTACAATAATCATAAATGAAATTCTAAAGAGTTTTCAATAAATTTTCTCAATTGTTAAAGAAATTAGAAAAAAGTTCCGTATTTCCATAGAATTCTAAAATCATAGAGAATTTTTGGAATCAAATTCGCGATTATGAAATTCTAAAGAGTTTTCTAAAAAATTCTGAATTATTAAAGAAATTTGAAAAAAAGATCTCAACTCATATAGAAAATTCAATAGAATTCTCGAATAATCACGAATTTTAGTTAAAATTCTCAATTTATCTAGAATTTTTAAAAAAGTTCTTATTTGTAGAAAATGTTCAATAAAATTACCAATCTGAAGAATTTTCCATAGAATTCTAAAATTATTGAGTATTTTTAGAATCAAATTCGCGATTTATAAAAAAAATTCGATAAAATTCTCGAACTTTAAATAATTTTAAATGAAATCTAAAGAGTTTTCTAAAAAATTCTGAATTATTAAAGAAATTTGAAAACATCTCAATTTATATAGAAAATTCAATAGAATTCTCGAATAATCAAGAATTTTAGTTAAAATTTTCAATTTTTAAAGAATTTTTTAAAAAGTTCTTATTTGTAGAACCTTTTCAATAGAATTTGCGATAGAATTCCCAATTTGAAGAATTTTCAATAGCACTCTAAAATTATAGAGTATTTTTAGAATCAAATTCGCGATTTAGAATAAATTTTCGATAAAATTCTCGAATTTTCAAGAATTTTAAATGAAATTCTAAAGAGTTTTCAATGAAAGTCTCAATTATTAAAGAAATTTGAAAAAATCTCAATTTATATAGAAAATTCAATAGAATTCTCGAATAAACAAGAATTTTAGTTAAAATTTTCAATTTATCACGAAATTTTGAAAAAGAGAGAAGTTTCAAAAGAATTTGCGTTAAAATTATCAATTTGAAGAATTTTCCATAGAATTCTAAAATTATAGAGTATTTTTGGAACCAAATTCGACATTAATAAAGAATATTCGATAAAATTCAAGAATTTTAAATGAAATTCTTAAAAAATTCGTTAGAATTCTCGAATTTTTAAGAATATAAGTTAAAATTCTCATTTTATCAAGAATTTTTGAAAAATTTCTTATTTGTAGAAAAATTTCAATAGAATCGCGGTAGAATTCTCAATTTGAAGAAATTTCAATAGAATTTTAAATCAAATTCGCGATTTATAAAAAATTTTCGATAAAATTCTCCAATTTTCATGAAACTCTGAATTCACTGAAATTCTTAAGAGTTTCCTAAAAAATTCTGAATTAGTAAAAAAATTTGAATTCTCGAATAATCAAGAATTTTAGTTAAAATTCTCAATTTATCAAGAGTTTTTGAAAAAGATCTTATTAGTAGATATCTTTTAATATTCCAAGCTTGAAGAAACAGTATTTTTCAAGAATTTTAGTTAAAATTAT